>NW_004797868.1:393977-414786 GCF_000002075.1 Aplysia californica | reverse complement strand
TCTTCTTCTTCTTCTTCTTCTTCTTCTTCTTCTTCTTCTTCTTCTTCTTCTTCTTCTTCTTCTTCTTCTTCTTCTTCTTCTTCTTCTTCTTCTTCCCAGACCTTTACCTGCGATGGCAAAGACACCTCTTAGTGACAAAACTTGTCACGATTAAACTTTTATTGTAGTGAACACGTTTTTTACACTATATTGCGATCAACACTTTGTTGTGCGACTTATTTTCAAATAGCCCCTCAACTATCGAACATAGGTTCTCCAATTTTTGCACAGTGACTGGTATCAATTTGTCTTAATAACAAATCAACATTTTTGTAAACACTTGCAAGTTGTATTCTAGGAAACTCCTTAATAAATTTTAAAAAAATTCAACTGGCTGGTTTCTACAGATTTTTAAACATTTATAGCCGTGGCAATATTGGTTTTAATAGCAAGTCCGTCTGGTTTTTCTAATCGGGACATTATGTTCATTGAACGCTTGTTTTGGGAGCCTTTAGTACATTAACTATAACAATAAGTTCTTGTAACAAGTTTTGCAAGTAAAAATTGTCATTGATGAGCTGTGACGTAGGCCATATGCATAATCACAATGTGTGTGAGAAGCGGAAAGTGCTTTGAACAATGTCATTTTACGTGTGACAGAGATTTTAAGTATTTTATATAAATTTATGAAGAAAAGTGTTTAAATTTAGCTCCAATTGTTCCAGACAAATATGATTTAGGTAAGACAAATTGACACAAACTGCTATGCAAAGTATGGATGACATTGATTGATCTGTTAAAGAGATATTTGAGGATAAGTTTTTTGACGCACTTTAAAAGTTCTCAAAACATGCGATCAATAAGCATAATCGTGATTAGAAGAAAAAAAAAGACAGACAGGAGCGATTAATACATCAAATTTAAAATAAAAAGCAGGACACCCCCCCCCCCCAACAGATAAATGGGGAAACTGACTCAGAAGTAAGTGGGCTAACTGTTTTGTATGGAATTTAAGGCTGCAGACGGTCAAGGATTTAGGTAGTTGGCAGGTGCTCTGGTGTGGTTTGCTCCATCTTTCCTTCCAAATAACTATCGTTCTTATCTCTCCTCGTTTTAGTGTTTATTACTCTCTTGTATCCCCTCTAATCGTTGCAAGCGCGTAAAACATTAGCTTAATCAAAAATTTAAAGATGACATTTCTATTATCGTTGATACAAGTCATCTCAAAAGTCAGCAGATTGCGTTGCTCTGTATTGGTTATACAGAGAGCCGGACCTGCTCTACCGGCTATCTACCCTGAACAATCCCCTGTACATTATAATTATAGTGTCCAAGACTTCCTCCTGTCAAAGACAGCCACTTTTCTCACTCCTCTGTAATGAGTGACTATCTTAGACAATTTCGATTCCAACTTTGTTACTCACGTCAGCCCACACAAATAGATGAATGGATGCGATAAAAACAAAGAAGTGTCCATAACAAGCCAGCTAGACATTTTGTCTAAGGCATATGGCAGTACATTTTCTTTTGAAAACAAACACACAGCAGTACGGAACGTCAGAATGACTTACCCAGATAAATATTACGGACTTGAGCTCCCTAGTGATGGTTAAAAAGAAGTTAAAATTCGCGTTTTGCTGCTGCAAAATTTATATTACAATTTTCCTTTAGTCTTCATTAGTGTTCATTAATCGAAAAAAAGGAGGAGTAGGAAAAGACAGAGAAAATGAATGAATGTGTGTGTGTTTGTGTGTGTGTTTGTGTGTGTGTGTGTGTGTGTGTGTGTGAGAGAGAGAGAGAGAGAGAGAGAGAGAGAAAGAGAGAGAGAGAGAGAGAGAGATAAAGAGAATGGTTGGGAAGGGGTAGGTTGGAGTGATCACGATTGGAACTATGTTGCTTCTATAATTGTAAAGCACACTGAGCACTTTCTTAGCGGAAATGCGATATTATGTAACTGTAACTGTAAATCATCATACCATTACTATTACGTAATAATTAGTATAATTTCTTTAGCATTTTTTGGTGCTACTAAAGCGGATACTTTTGAAACACCCATTTGAGATAACGTGTGCCACCATTTTACCTGATATTTTGCTGTTGCCTTTGGATGGCTTTTGATTCTTCACAGTTCAGCCAGTTATTACGTCATTGTCCAGCCTTGAGGAAGTCATGTGAAACAAGAGGTCAAAGTTGAAATTATAAGAAATATTTTACAGCCCCACTGACACAATTTAGATCGTTTAGCAGTCTGTCTGCTTTAACCCTGCCTGTCATGACCAACACGGGTTCTATTGTGTACAACCTCTCTAGGCAGGCAAACGGAGATACAAACAAACATATTATTTCCGCATTGTGGAATAGAACCTATGCTCTCTGAGCACACCTGTGAAGATCCCACTGTTATACCACAGATGCCAGTAAAGCCTTGATACTTACTTATTTACTTTTGCTTTCCTTGTGTACGGAAATATTTTTGAAGGAGGACGCAATAGTCGACGTGGTCAAAGTTTGTTGCCTTTTGGATCATCTTGTTGCTATTTTGCAGGACCTTTTTCTACTCCAGTTACAAAATATTTTTATTGGTCCTCCTCTTGCTTAAAATTGAATCTCAAGTTGTGCCCCTTTACGGCTTGCTATTGTGCTCTAATTTTCATTGGGTGTCCAAACTAATACATGTTATTGTTTAGTTGTCTTCTTTTAATAGTATGCTAAAATTATTGGCGCTTCTTCATACATCATTTTCCATGATCTTCGGCCTTGAGTTGTTTCTGACTCCACATATTAGCGTAAAACATGGTGTTCTTGACAGTCTCTCCGATTCTTTCTAAAGGTTTGAGTTCAGTTTCTGCTTGAGGATGTCTATCTTATCAAGAATCGCCGCCTTTCTAGTGGAATAGTATACCAGGGTTGGTCCTGTCAGGCAGGGATGAAGCCTTTCAAATGAGCTAAATTAAAATCATAGATGGTCTGTAAAGAAATTGCAGTCAATCCACTTTTCCGTATCAAATGTCAATTGCAGCAACCAAATTTAAATTTCAAAATTGTCAACTTTATTCGAAATAGGGAGTTTGAATTCAACACAAGAGTTATATGTAAGCGAATGCCCCCTTAAATGTAATCAAAGGAGAGCTCAAATTGTGAACACCACGATAATATCAAAATTCGTCAATGTCTCTTCAAATGCAGCATAGAAATGTTCAAATTCAAAAATGCGAAAACTGCGAATCTATGACTTAACCATCATCTCCTAGTCAGGGGAAGCTACACCTTTATCTGGTCAAATTAATATAAATTAACTGTACCTGTCTATCACCTTCAATACTCGTCTACTGCTGTTTGGATTTACATCTAACTGTAATCCCGTTTTGTTAGATCCAACATTTTGAAGCAACCAACCGTTTGTAACATATTTAAAATGAAAATCACAGCAACATAATATTAAGCATGCCTAACAAAGAATAATGCGACAAAGCCTTCGTGACGTTTATATGCTAAGCAGTTGCAAATCAACCGAAGTTCTGTAAACAGCACACTAAACAAAGCGATCGAAACTGAAGGCGTTGCTGAAACAAAAACAAATTAAAAAACAAAACAAAAAACCCCCAAAGCCCCGCCATAGAAAAAAACATGGTCTGGGAAGAGATTTGAAAAAAAGTAACAACGGAAATGAGAGATGAGCTGGTTTCAATCTAATGGAAAGCCACCTAGATTACACTCTCTACGAAATAAACACAAGTTTTCAAATAGTCCTGCCAGACACATCTCGTATTTGTTGGCCAATTGTAGAGGCTTCTTTGAACAAACACCTTATTGTATGAACAGGGAGGTGAGTATACCGAGGACAAAAATGCAGAAGGACACATTGTTCTTAAAAATAGTTGTGTTGAATTTAGACTCATTACATTTATTTACATTTCATAGTGCTATTTTGACATATTTTGAGCTTTCCTGGGCCACATTTGTTCCCTCTAATTTATGTTTGAGCTTTATAAGTTGAATTTGATTTGGCAATGTTGAATAAATTCTGATATGTTTTAGTCGATTCATCTAAATTCATCAAGGACGAGAGAGTTTTAGAAAAAAGGGTGGTGGAGGGGGGGTGGGGGGGGGGGGGGATCTAAAAGGTAGGACACCTGAGACGATTTGACTTTGAAAACTCAATATTTGAACGGTTTGAAATAAGCAGCTCCATCTTTGATAAAAAGGATTTAAATTTGCAGTTCCACCAGTTTTGGTAACCAGTTTTCGTCTAGTGTAGCTTGATTGCGTAACTTCGAAATTATCTATGTTAAAACGTTTGGTATATGCAATCATGTGTAGGCTATGTTGTTTTGAAGACGTAGCCCTCGGACACGAAGCTTGATACAGTAGGAAACAAACAAAAATGAACATTAAATTTTTTTTAAACCACCGAAATAATTACTAAAGACATCGTTAAGATTGATGTACGAGCATTATAAATTATAATATTCTTGTTTGACAGGGGCATAGTTTATTGTTCAAGCATTTTTCATGTTATTACAGGGTGTTTAAAAAAAAAGAAGAAAGAAAATAAAACATTAAAAAGAGGACCCACTTAAAGGGCAGTAACTCGGTCATCTCTGCTTTAATTAATTCTTTTTGGACAAGCTTAGCGTAAGCCATTCATACTTATCATACTATGTACAGGAAAAAGAGCGAACATTATTCTTGAGCTCAAAATCCCGCGGCTGATATGGACCAAGCTCTTTTATGCACACTTTCTCTTCTAACTGTAGCCTGCTGAATGGCACAAGCAGCAAAGCGTTCACCCCAATATTCTGTTAGTATGCTAACGGTGTAGCACAAAGTTGAAATTGACATTTTTTAAAGAGAAATAAATTGTGAGAAATGTCTAAAACATCGTCGTTGTCTACTTACCGAGTATGACGCTGAAAGAGGATGAGGCCAACGGGCTAAGGCAGTCTTACTCCATCCTCAGCAATCAACTTGTGACTTATATACCAGGGATAAAAATAGCCTGCCCATAAGATTCAATCTGTGTCCATAGGCGTAGCGGGAACAGTGTGGCGGGGAGAGGACACGGTGTGGATAATGGCAAATGGTTGTTTAGTTCTAGTAAGAGTGTAGCGGCACTTGAAACACAATAAGATCATATAAGTGCAGAAAATTAGAGGTATTGTAAGGGAGTAACAGATAAGGTAGAGTGATACGAACGTTAGGTGTTTGATGTTGAAAGAAGCAGCAAACCACCCCTGAGCACCTGCCAACCATCCACTCAAATAGTTTTGAATATTCTACAATGCTACTGGAATAGTTTACATCAACCAGGAGGACAAGTTACTACGCCATGTATAGTAACCCATTTTCTACTGACGTCCTTTTTAACGAACTCTTTGAAAAAAAGCCGATAATTAATACATATTCCAAAATTTTGTTTCAAAGTTGTGGGTTTTCAGATACCAAAATGGTAAATCTTTTGTTTAACAAGAAAAGTTTCACACCAGTGTGAGTTTTTATGCTGATTTTGTTTGTTAAAGGCTGAAATTTCCAAAGCAAGTCTGTGAAAAGGTGACTGTAAAATTGTAAGAAATTATCCAAATTTGAAGCAAGAACCTATTTAAACATAGATAAGTCCCCCTTTAGTGAATACAAGCATCAAGTACTTCAGAATGGTTGTTTGTTTTGACACATTCGCTTTTGAAAGACCTGTCCTTTTTTAAGGACGCCAGCAGGAAGGGGGTTCCCGATCTATACTCTAATGCTAGTGGTTTGGCTGCCTGTGGGTTTAGTTTGATACATACATGGTAGAATATCTTGCTGATATAAACATCGGACACTAGAATTACATCTTTTAGGATCAAATTTAGGCATCGATGTAAATACTATGGATGTTCATTATTTACTTTTACAAAATTCGTTGTATACAATATATTATGTATATGCTCTCCTTTTGTACATAGACTATTAGCTATAGTTATAGGTCTAGTTACCACACGTCAATGCTGACGCTAGTTTTTCCTTTAATGTTCACCTTTCTAATTTCTTAATACATTGTATTGTGTTCTGCACAGACAAACCAGAATGCTTTCTCTCCAAGATGCCATTATAATGATAGAGGCCACTGATGAAGCAGAGGTTGATGGGAGATTATACATGCAGCCTCCAGCTGATGGAATAAATTCAGACAAAGAGGACATAAACGACGATGTTCATGACAGAGGTACTAGTGATGACCTACCATCTCACCAACTGCTATCGGAGGCAGAAGCCAGCTAAATAGACCTGAATGAGAGATTTATGCTAGAGCCCAAGGAGACCACTCCTTCTCTCTCAGTCTTTCTGAACCAAGATCCTTTTTAACCATCCACGATTATGAAATTCCTTCATTTGGCAGACAATCAGGTTCCTAATAATGGTGACAGGTTTGTCAAGTTTCGGCCTTTATGACTTGCTTAACGATCGCTTCCTGAGGTACATTTCCAACAGGGGCGGCTCGTGGGTCTAAAAAAAGGGCGTGCACAATTAAGCTATTGCAGGCTGCAGATTGTCAAGATGGTTATAATTTTAGGATCTTTGGGTTGGTGAGGGAGGAACTCGTGCTTTTATTTTCATTCTTTTTACTTGTCGCCTTGATTTCTAGAATTTAAAATCTATTTGTTCGCGAAACTTCAGATTCGTTCATCATGAGAAATGAACACTCCAGAAATAACTTACACCATTCCACCACAAAACCATTCAAAGGCACAACCCATAGGACGGTGACTTAAGTATGTCACGTTCAACTCCCTCAGGTTCACGGCCACAGCACAGAGCTACTGAAAATAGCGGCAAGACGATGAACCAATCATAATTCACTTGAGCACTCCGCTGGATTGCTCCGAGGCTCACATACTTTTGGCATTGAATAGCGTACAGTCTATCGCGTTTATTTTTAGACTGCCTACTGTGGGCTATGTATCGGCACTATTCGGCAGGAGCACATTAGAGATGTGCCGCTTATTAATATTAATGTACCGCCAAACTCGCTACAAGTGTCGTCTTCGCTTGGGTTGTCCCAAAGAGCGATTTATAGGTCAGGTTACCAATGTTGAATATCCAACTGTGTTTAGTTAGCGTGTGGCATAGTAGATGTTTTACGGCGCTATAGACACAGAAATGACAGCTACGGCGCCAGCGTGGACCTTGATATTATATTTGGCTAGTGCTTGTTTTTTGCTTCTTTAATTTATGTTTGTGGGTGCTTTACGTAATAGAATAATTTAAAAACTTTTGGGCGGCACTGCACGACCGTGCTCAATGGACGAACCGCGCCTGATTCCCATGGGAGAAACCCTCAGCATAGATATGAGAGGAGCTTGGTGCTGTACCATGGTCGACAAGGACTGAAACATTGCATTAGGGGCAAACCCATTCATTTTGGTTATAAACAGTGCGTACTGGCATTTCCTCTTGGCTATGCGGTCCATCTAGACGTGTATCAGGGACCTCATGCAAAGTTTGACAGGCAGCCAGAAGAAGCCAGAACTTGGTTACCGCTGCTTGCAGCACTCCCTGAGAGAGGTTTCAGGAGAACAGGGACAGTGAGGAGCAATCGGGGGGATAAATGGCTGCGCCGGGGAACAGCGACTCATGACGTCATTTTAGCGTGGAACAGCGACCGGGGAACAGCGACTAGTATTTTACTATAATATAGTAAATAAATAAATATTAAGGATGGAATAATTAAAGAATAAAGAAATACAGTGGAACTCGGATTCAACGAGGTCGTCGGGCCTGACCTAAAATCTCATTGAATCCGAGTCTTCATTATAGCGGGAACAGGGATTACGTCAACAAAGTATGGAGCTGTTACGTTCAGTTCATTTCTCGAATAAAATAATCATTTGTTCTAAAGGGTCATCACAATAATGCAACTTGCCAGGTGCAGCTAAACTGCCCTCTTTCAACTTAATTAGCGCAACTGACGTTTGGGAATTGTTTTTTCCGCCCAGACATTGTAGCAACACACCAGATAAACACAATGGGTGGACATTGAATCTATCTAAATAAATTTTAATTATCAAAATGACAGACTAAAATTGATAGATCTACAATACGATAGGCCTGGGCAGGACTTGGACTTGGACTTGAGACTTGAAATTCTCGTGCCCATCAAGTAGTGTTTGAGACCAAGTATTTAGAACAGAGCAAGTCCAAGTCTTGCGTTGCCTAGCAGAATAGATCTATCCCTCCATCAAAAGATACAATTATTTTAACGCACAGTAGATCTACAAACATATAGTAAAGACTCAGTGAACCAATGTCTAAAGAAATGCTAAAAATTGGCATGTTTCTTATTAATTTAGTGCTTTAAGTTTGATTGTTTGAATTCAAATACACCTACCACGCCTACTACTTGCTCGGACTTGCTCGTCCTAGGCGGATTGGTTGAGTCAGTTTCTTCGATAAGGGGTAGGCAGTACCACCCCTATTACTTGCTAGGATTTGCTCGCCCTTGGCGTATTGGTTGAGCCCACTTCCTCGATAAGGGGCAGGTAGGCCAAGGCACTTTTTTTTTTTTTAATTTAAAAATCCACCAAACAAGTGTCACAAAGATGTTCCATACGTCTCAACATAGGTGGTTGGTTGGAGAACAAAAATATAATGATAACGATAAAGGGAAGTAATGATGATGGCTTTACTATCAAAGAGACTATTCATATTACATGTATACTTTATTACGTCCCCTGGACTTGAAACTGGGCTTGAGACTTGCGGGTCTCAAGGTGTTAGGACTTGAGACTTACTTGAAAGTCCTATTTTTTTCAATTCTGCCCAAGCTAACAATACGACTCACACGACTACGACTAGGTTCTACATAGATTTAAATAAAATAGCTCCACTAACTTAACCACTAAGTCACTAAGATCTAGATCTAGATCTAGGCCTATTTTTTTTTCTTTTTGTGTGTGTGTGTGTATGGTGTGTGTGTATGCATGTGTATGTGTGAGTGTGTCTGTGTGTAGTGGTGAGTGTGTAAATGGAGAGTGAGGAGTGTGTGTTTGTGTTTGTTTTTTGGGGGGCTTTATTTCAGCCTTTATTGCAACATTTAAAAATACAAAAATAGAAACAAAGGATCCATTCACTCCAGGGCTCATGAGTCGTCCCTCTCTTTCACTCATTCCATTCAATTCCCGTGTTCTCTCCCGCGGCTCATCCCCGTCCGCATGACTTTCACCCCCCCCCCCTCCCTCCAGGCACACACACAGAGAAAATCTCATTCATTCCCTTGCGCCCTGCGAACCATGGACAAGTCTTGGGCAAAAACTGCCTTAGCTGCTTTTCTTTCGTTCGTGAGCTGTGGATCAGGCCAGAGGGTCGGTGTCGTTGTTGGTTGATTGTCGCCTGTGGATGTACTCATACATTCCCTTTCGCCCGCTCTTTCACTCACACTGTCTCTCCATCCACAGCTCAGCTCGTCATTCGTTCAAAAGTTGCCCACTGGTCGTGTTTGGTTAATGAGTGTGTAAGTTTGTGTGTGTACATGCGCTTGATGGTAGTGGGTGTGTGGTGGGTGTTGCTGAAAGTTGTCTGTAGGCGGGTTTGCCATGCCGTGTCCCTGTATAGTGCTAGGATGTGTAGTTTGACTGTGTGTGTATCGTTGTCTTCTGTCGGTATTATGTTGAGAAAGATTGCTTTATATATGTCTACTGGTGTGTTGTGCGGTGCGGCTAACATTTTTGTAAGTGCTTGTTTGATGGGTTGTATGTGTGGGCATGAGAAGAAGACATGCTCTTCTGTTTCTTGAATATTTTTCTTACATGTTCTGCAGGGGATAATTTTGTTGATCCGTTTACTCTGTCCCTCCGATGTCGGCGTGACAGAGTAAAGGATACGGTAGATGGTTTGTTTCTGAAGGGGGGTGGTGCATTTAATAAAGATTTTTTTAAAGGATTCCGAAAAGTCGATAAGAGCATAATTATCTTCTTCCCCTGGGTATTTGTTCGTTTCAGGCTGTTGCTTTTTGGAGGACGAGAGCCTTGTATGTGGTTTTTGTGTTGTGAGTGGTCTTGTTTAGCTCACCGTGTTGTCTCAGTGTGGCTAGTGCGTTCTTGTGAAATGTTGGTAATGTGCCGAAGTGGTGTGGTATTGTGTTGTCTAACGGTGTATGTTTACTGAGGCGTGTGCCGAGGTAGTAGTGAGCTATTCTGTGTTTATTTTTGTCCGCTGTGACTTTTTTCATGTAGGGTAGGCTACTGGAGTCTGTATGCTTTGATATTTGTCCGTATGTCGTGGAGGCTCACCCCCTCCCTTGTGTTTGTCTTGTATTAGTGTTGTGTGTCTGATGTGTCTAGGTGTGCTTTTGAAGATAAACTGTCGGATGTGTATGTTGATGTTGTTAATGATACATGTATGTTGTGGCGGGTCTAGTGTCTGCGTGAGGTAATTTATTTGCGGCAGGACGAGGGTGTTTGCAAGTAAGCTACGGCCGAAAATTGAAGTTTGTTTGTAATAAAGTTGATTTAGGCGTTTCTGTATTTTGTCTACCAACTTCGTCCACGAGTTTTGGGGGTTTTGATTTCTACTTTTCTTATAATAAATTCCAAAAATCTTAATTTCTTGCACAAGATGTGCGTGAAGCGGATCTCCAATTGTTGGTTTCCATTTCCCTAACGCCAGTACCTGTGTTTTGTCTCGTTTATTTGTGACCCGCTTCCTTTACCAAAGTGCCGAAAATGTTCTAGGATTAGTTTTGAGGATTTTAGGGTGCTCGGAAAGAAGTTGGTGTCGTCTGCAAATGCTCTAAGTTTTTGTTTCCCCCCCCCCTCCCGGGAGTTTGATTCCTTTGATCCTGTCGTCCTGCCGTATTTTGTTTAGGAGTGGTTCTAATGTTAGTACATACAGGAGTGGACTCAGGGAGTCGCCCTGTCGTACCGAGCGGCCCAGGCGGAAGGCGTCCGACAGAGTTTGGTTTACTAGAACTGCGGATTGTGGGTTTTTGTATAAAATTTGTATCCATTTACGAAATTGGGGGCCGACATTACAGGTTTTAAAAATTTTATTTAAGAAGGAGTGTGATACTCTGTCGAAAGCCTTAGTCCGGTCTAATGATAGAATACATGTGTGTAGCTGCTTGTCTTCGATGTATGATATGATGTCCCTAAGTGTGTGATTGTGTTCTTGTATTGTTCTACTGTGTACTGCGCTGGTTTGGTCAGGGTGTATCAGATCCATCATGAACGGTCTCAACTTGTTGCAGAGGGATTTGGAAAGGATTTTGTAATCTACATATAGGAGGGATATTGGTCGGTAATTTTTCATTTCTAGAGGGGAGCCCGAGTCTTTGGGATTGAGGGATATATAGGAAAGATTTTGAGACTCGGGCAGGGATCCTAGCTCAAAACTTTCTTTTATCATTGCCATAAAGAGGGGGGCCAAAATGGGGAAAAAAGCTTGATAGAATTCCACGGTTAAGCCGTCGGGGCCGGGAGAAGTATTTTTTTTTCATTGTGTTGAGAGCGTCCCGAAGGTCTGATGGTTGTGTGTCTGTGTCAAGTGTTTGTTGTTGTTGGTCTGTCAGTTGTACGGTGTATTTCGCGTACTCGTCTTGTATCGCCTGCTCGGTGTGTTCTTTGGTGTACAGTGTGGAGTAGTAATTTTGAAATGCGTGAGCAATTGTGTGTGAGTCTGTGTGTTGCCTTGTGCGTCTATGATTTTTTCTATGTATCTGTTTTTCTGTATAGATTGTTCTAATGTTAAGTACTGTTGTGTGGGTTTTTCGTCTGGTATGTCTGTGAATCTTGTGCGTATTTGTGCCCCTCTGTATCTGTGTTGTCTAATTTCCTCTAGATCTAGTTCTGTTTGTAATTCCAAGTTCTGTGGTTCTTGTAGTGTTCCTTCTTCTTCTGTTGTTTTTAGTGTTTGTTCTAGTGAGTGTTCTCGGTGTCGTCTGCGTGTGTTGATTCTCTTGGCCATGATGATACTGTTTTGATTGCGTCTTTCATCACGTCCCAGGACTCGCGAGTGTTGTTGGTGGGGAGTGGTTGTGTGTAGAGAGTGATAGTGTTTGTGGCTGCTTGTACAAAATCTTCATTTTCTAGTAAACTGTTGTTGAATTTCCAATGAGGTGATGGTTTTTTTTTGTGTGTGTACTTCGGGTCCTATCGTCACTAAAACTAAAACTGCTTTGTGGTCTGTGAATTGGAGTGTGCTGTTTATGTGTGTGCACTGTGTGACTTTGAGTGTTTGGTCTGTGTAGATTCTATCTATTCTGGCTGCTCTGTTATAGAATGTGTGTCGGTGTGTCGGGTTTGTTGCATTGTTCTTGTGTACCTCCCTGTAGCTGTCCTTTAATTTGTGTGTGTCTATGATGTTCTGTAGTTCTCTTCTGCCCAGTCTGTTTTTTCCTATGTCTGTACCCACTATATCCCTCTCTTCTAGTGTTATGTTGAAATCCCCCCCTATTATAAGTTTGTGTTTTGTTGAGGCTAGTGTTGCGGCTAGTGTGTCGTAAAACGTGGGTCGTGTGTGTGCTTGTGCTGGCGCGTATATGTTGGCAAGTAGTCCGAGAGCCGGGTCTATATAAAGTACTAGAACCTTGTTTTTCATCATAAAGTTTTTTTCTTTGGTGATTCTGCTTCCTTGGGGTCTCTAGACTTCATATCAGTCGGGGGCCAACTTGTATCTTATGGGCATAATTTTTTCTGCTGGTTGAAATACACCAACCCGTTTCATGCAAGAATGGTGGCCGGGAGACTAGGGCTGGGCAATGAGTCGCTTTAGCAAAATCCGGATAATATGTTAGTACACCTCTTCGGCAAATAATACTATGTTATGAACTGCTTCGGCAAAAGCTCTTACATAAACGGGTTACCATCACTTCATCAACAAATGGGTACACTCACTTCGGCAAACGGGTCAGTAAAGAGAGTTTAGAGTCTGAATTCAGATTATATTTCATTGAGAATTATCCGGTTATCCGGATGAACTATCCGGATTTTGCCCACCTCTACCATGTACGAGTCGACCAAGATTCGCGCGAGGGTACTCGGCTTCATGCTTACAGCTCCTCTCGCCGTGATGTCACAAGATGCACCGAACAACGAATGTAGGAAAACGCTACGTAACTACGAGGATGTGATGCGACCAGGCTAGTTCATGCAACATACACATGCACACACACAATGTCTTACTCAATGACTTTTAAACACAAACTGGTGGGATAAAGAACCCACCCCTGATCAAATCGAGACGGATTAGTAGTTTCCTGGAAGCAAGCCAGCAACGAGATGGTAGACTCAGTCAGAGACTTCGAGACGATGCTGAGTTTATACTGTGTCACAAGAACTGTATGAGCACACATTGTTCCAGAGACCACGTTCAGCGATGTTTACAAAAGGGAAAGACTGAGGAACTTTCTGAAGAAGAACCCAAACGTCATAGGAGCAGTACTAGTTCGTTTAATTTTCATGAACATTGTTTTTTTGTGGAGAAGCATGCTCACTGATACCCCCTAAAAACACCCAGATCGTTGGAAAAAGGCAACTTATGCCGAACTGGAGAGGAGAAAGGTAGGATCACCAAAGAACTACTACAAAAAACGTGCCAAGGAACGTGGGGACAAATGGAGAACGGATTTCAGCTTCCGTGTCTCATCAACAGTCAGTGATTTGCATGCAGCAGACGCTAGGTATCACAGAGACTGCTACTCCCGCTTCTACACAAATAATCCAACACAATCAACTAGACAATGTCTTCAGTATGCTGGTTGACGAGATTCGATTAAATAAATCACGCAAGTGGAGTAGTGTGGAAGTCCATGAACGTTATATTGAACTTGGAGGGAAAGACAAATCGCGACGTACACTCCTGAACTATGTATCTCAGAAGCTACACCCCGAATTGCCGATCATGTCCTCATCAGGTGTGGCTTCCATCCTCGTCTTCAGGAGCAGGGCTTCAGCCTAGATGCGTATTGTGGATGATGGAAAAGACTGCAATAGACGAGCCATATCATGCTTGGTTAGCGTGACCAAAGTAGAATGTCCAAAGCCCAATCGCCATACCTACCCAACTTGTCTGCCTAGGAGATTTGTCATGAATGAGTGCTGCCCAACTTTGCTATTGCTCCTTGCAGCCACAGACCCCAAACTGGATTCTACACTGCCAGCAGCAATGATTAGCCACACTGTTTCGAGTACAGTCAGCAGCTATTTCACAAACTTGCAACTTGGACTTTGAGTCCTGTTGAGTCGACAGAGGAAATTCATAGACGAGCTTCACACGTATGAAGTCACCACCTCATATGACGAACTGGGGCGCTTTCGATGTTCAGCTACTGTTGCTATGACATGTGTTCCACAAGGACTGGCCTACTTTGACAGTAAAAAATGGACTTGTTTAAGTTGTAGCTGACAACTTTGATACGCAGATATCCAAATGGCCAGAAATCAACGCATGGCTTAGCAATGATACAGGCACAAGCCAACAAGCGGAAGTGAGAGCAGGTGTGGGAAATACAAGATATTCCCACCATCAGGCGTCTCAGCAAAGCAGACACCAAGTCCGATAATCTGACAGTTGGTGACGTTGCAGTTCAACAGTACGCAGGAAACATGAAACCACTTATGCCGGAAGAACTGTGCCTGTGACATGTCTCATCTCTGGCCTTTCTTGCCGCACGACAGGTTTCTCTGAACAGAACTGCAACTGAAGAACTGTCATTTTTGAAACAGGCACTTGGCGAAGGTGCAAGACCTGAGTATGGAGGTTATAACACACAACGTGCACTCAGTGCAGGACATCAACCCCAACCAAAGACATATGTGGTGTATAGCCCATTCCTGGACATGATCCCATCTGAGCCAGACACCGTGAAGACAGTAGTTGTTGAAGCCAAGGGTCTGACACAGCTGACGGGTCAGGGATGGCCAATATTCACCAGTGACTACCAGCTGTACAATGAACTTGTCCACATCACATGGGTTGACAAGGAACAGTTTCAGAAGCTCATCCCAAGACTTGCTGGTATTCACATGATGAGGAGTTTTGTTGTGGGATACCTGATGGCCTGATGGGAGGAAGTGGCATTGAAGACATACTTGGCTCAGCATTTGTGGGGGTGCCAAAAATGTTGATCCGTAAAAAGTACCCACAAAATGTAAAAGCATTGAGACTTCTTGTTGTGGAGTTACTGCGACCCATTCTCCCCAACACTGACGTGTACACCATGGCTGCACTCACGCAATGTCTCGTCACCAAAAGTACCCAGAGTAAAACCACAAGACTTGGGGTTGAGTGCCTCATTGACCCAGTGATCATTATGATGGCCTTTGTTCGGGTTGAGCGAGAAGTTGACTGGACTCTTCACTTGTTTGCTGTTGAAAAGATGCCCCCCCCCCCTACTTCTTTGCGTCTTGACACGTCAACTATTCTCGCTACGGTCTGTACTATCTCCGATCCATGCAGCGCCTGCATCCAGACGTCCTTGATGAAATACTTTAAGTAATATTGTAGTCTATATATAAATACACACACACACACATACACATATGTATATAATATATATATATATATATATATATATATATATCACACACACACACACACACACACACACACACACACACACACACATATATATATATATATAAATATATACATGTGTGTGTGTGTGTGTGTGTGTGTGTGTGTGTGTGTGTGTGTGTGTGTGTGTGTGTGTGTGTGTGTGTGTGTGTGTGTGTATGTCGCCCTCTGCCACGCGGCAGAACTTATCCAAGCGAGGTCGTGATTTCAATGCGACGATTTTAAGTAAAATTGAAGTGTATTGCGGATCAGCATATTTATGAAAACTATATGGCGCCATCTTGTTTTCTTTGAAGTTGCCATTTTATCGAATATTTGATGTGTTTTTCATCAAGTGTAGTTACTTTTGTCACACTGAATGCTATTTAATTAAGTTTGTACATTTTTGTGCCTTTAAATGCATGATATCCCTCACAACATCTTTCACTCGAAATTCTATGGCATTCATCTTGGATTTTCACTTTTAGACAAAAATCCTCAAAGTTTAGCATTTCGCCCCCATTAGATTTGAAATCAGCAATGAAAACTCAGTTAGAATCACCAAAGAAAAAAACTATGACGCAAAACAAGCTTTTTCATTTGGCGCTCGGACTAAAGTGTGTATGTAGATCTATCTGTGTTGCTTGTGATGGTGGCTATTGTGTATCGGCCTGTTGTGTTGTCTGCTGTGTGTTCTGTAATTGTGTATTTGTCGGAAGTTTGGAGGATAGCTGTTCCGCGACAGTAGGGGCCCAGGCCGAACACCCCCTTTGATAGGCCCAGCTGGTGTGTTAGTTTTTGTGTTGTGTATCTGTCGCGGATGTTTGTTTCTTGTAAAAGGAGAAAGTCTGGTTTGTGTGTGTATATGAGATTTTTAAGTTGGGGCAACTTACCACGCATCCCTCTTGTGTTCAAGGAAAACACTCTCACTCCTGCCATCCTGTTTTCTATAAGAAGAAAAAAGAGGGAATAATAGTTGAAAATGTGTCATTGAAGTGTCATTTTCAGTGTCGTCTGGGTGAGGGGTTTGTCCGTCGGCTGGAAAGATTTTTCTTTTTCTTCTTTTCTGTTCTTTGGTCGTTTATATTTTGAGTAACTGTGTCGAGAGAGTTCTGTCGTTTTAGGGGGAGGTTTGATTTTTTTGGTTTCGTTAGTCTGTCCTGTTCAGGGTCGGTGTCTATCGTCAGTCGTCTTCCACTACTGTCGCTTTCACTGTCGCTTTCACTGTCGCTGTCACATATGGGGTTATTTTCCGCCTCCTCGGCCCAGTTCGGGATTTGGGACAGTTTGGTCATACTTTCCTCGAGGGGGGGAAGGGGTGTTATAGAAGGCGGGAGGAGGGTCCTTGTCTGCGTCTTTGTAGGGGGCTGGGTCTTTTTGGGGGTCTTGACGGGAGATTTGTGTTGGTCGATGGAGGCGGTGTTTGGGGTGGCAGAGGCAGTCAGGCTGACGGTGGGCTTGCTTGCTGGTGTCGGGGTGTCGGTGGTTGGAGCGTTGGTGGTGTCGGTGTTGGTGGTCACAGTGGTGGCAGGGGTGTCGGCTGTCGTTGCTTGTGGCGGTCTTGTGGTGGTAGGGCCAGGGGCGAAGGCTGTCTTGTTTGACAGGGTAATCAAAGTGAAACGGGACCAGATATGGCCTGTAGATATCACACAATAATCTTACTCGAGGCGGCGACTCTGAGTTGTGAATGAAAACAAATCCGGAATTCATATTGTATGTTCAACAGCCAAAATAATCGGGAAAGTATCTTATTAAATGTCAGTTCCAATTAAAATTTAATTTAACTTTAGATGTGAATACATTAACACAAAGCAAAGAAGCAGATATGTCAGCACTAGATCTATATGTTATAGATCTACCAGTAAGTCTAACTCTTTGGTAGAACATGGCAATTATCATTTTTTAAATTTCACATTTGGCTGTTTTTGTTAGCCTTTCGCGGCCAGGAGGCGGTGTCATAATCGAGGTCACGATCTGATTATAGGACGGTAAAAAGTCGAGGAAAAAAAACAAGCACACGCAGCAGTCAAGAGATTATTAGGAGTTAGTTCCCCTCACATTTGTGAGATAGACTCGACCAGTGTTAGTTAGCATACATAATCAGGGCTTGAGATTGATTATAACTGTGGCCCCAAAGGGGTGAACAGAGTATATGTGGAAATGAAACAGCTTGGATTGCTATGTACATGTTCCCTTCAACTATGTTGGTAGACTCTTCCAGACTCACTTTAAGCTTACTTAATCAAAGCTTGCGACTGCTTGTGGAGTGGCCCGAGAGGGGTGAGGAGGCTATTTCCGTGGCCGTGAAACCGTTTTGAATGTTAGGCATACTGTTCATTGTTGATTACGAACGTCTTTTTACATTTAATTTAAGAGGTTTACGTTTAAGGATGAATTTGACAGCGACAATGTTTCAAAATTAGGAAGGGAAGCAGTGATTATTTGATTATATAGACGCTTCGCCCCTGGGTGGGGCGTCGTCCTTTCAGTAGGTCAGCGTATGTCGAGGGTTCCGTGGTGGTGGGGGCGGTCTTGGTGGCGGGAGTGTCGTCGTTGTTGTCGGTTCTGCGGGCCGGACATTTATTTGAGTAATGGCAAAGATAGTAGGCCTACAGCCTACGGTAAGATGTTGCAGTGGCCCAATTTTGTGAGGCACGTCGACTCCTAGCGCCACTAGCGGTGAGCGTGCGGCAGTATGTAAACAAACACGGCGAGAGACTCGCAACGCTCTATGCTGTCTGCATTACTGGCCAGTTTTGTTCAGCGATCGGCGGTTCTAATTCCAGAGAAAAAACGAAATAATTGTCTTTCTTCAGATTCCCAAAGGACGAAAAATGGAAAGACGAAAAATGGAAAGACAATGTGAAATTGATTTTTTAATCTAGAATCTAGATTAGAGTTGAACTAGAGAGATCCTGTAAGCTTTGTTTACAATCTGCATGTATCACGTGTCCATGACTATGACCAATGCTTTGTACTCTGTACTTTGTTGTGTGAGGGCCCTTTCCATTAGGTGTAGAACTAGATTTTAGATGCAAATGTATATATATATATATAGCTATATTATGTTTTCTGTGTTGTAGGTTATTATGTAATTTGTTCTTTAGCACAACACACAGAGATCAGTATTTTGCATATTAACTTGTAACTTTTTATGAAAGTCTATCAGGTCAAATTCAATTCAATTCTCTATCTCCACACATACTCATACATACATGTACGCACGCACGCACGCACGCACACACACACACACACACACACACACACACACACACACACATACACACACACACACACACGCACACACACACAAACACACACACACACACACACACACACACACACACACACACACCATATGTCCTGACCACTTCTGTACATTAATTTTATCATCATCACGGCCACCATCACATCATCATCATTAAACCATCTTTATGCACATCACAAAAACCACCCCCACAACCATCCAGTGGGGGTGGGTGGACTAATATTTGGGTGGGGCTTAAGTTGGTTCCACTTTTTTATTACAAAAAATCAAGCACTAAGAGCTCAACAGTAATTATTTTTCTATACTCACGGTGAGCCACGGCATGTTAAGAAACATTTAAACGGGGAGAATCAACTTTCCATCTCTTTATTCTAAGTTAACTCTAGATTCTCCTGGATGGCGGGGACGAAACCGTTTCACCTCCAAATTTTTTCTAACTAATTTTCTTCTGATGAAAAAGTAGCCTTAGAAGTAGTTCGCCGTGATTTATAACACTTAAATCTCAGGGGCGCACACAGCACCTCAAGCATATTATTATTTCGTCTTTGATGAGCTGGTTTCAGCTGTGTAGTCGAGGAAAATTGAAAGCACCTGACGAAAGTCCAATGAGTGCATAGGTGACTGTGTCACTGGGGAAAGTGTCGTAAACTTTCACCCCGTAGTCAAGGCTAGGAGAGCGTGAGCCCTTAGAAAAGAGAGAGGGAGTTAATAAGACACTTCTATGTTGTAATCTCTCTCTCTCTCTCTCTCTCTCTCTCTCTCTCTCTCTCTCTCTCTCTCTTTTTTTTTTTCCTGCTATTGCAGTGTTCCCTGGTAAATACTAATTGACACTATCTTTTGATTTCTAATAATGCATACTCCGAAAGGTCATCAATACTATCTCATAAATACGATCAATAATATATCTCATCAATACGAACAATAATATTGCATTGGATATACGCTCTGCCTAGATTTTGTGATTGTCAATGTCTAGGCCTAGATCTAGATCTAGATTTAGTAGATTTGGAGGGCGGCATCTAGCAACCACAGAGCTGTCCTCTGCGCATATTCACGCTTAACGAACTATGACAGGTCGGCGGACAGGTACCGGAGTGTTCTCTACTTTCTCTCAGTCCGTCCCCACTATGTAAGGGGATGAGGGAAGAGGGGGAGAGAAAGGGAGAGAGAAAAAGGGAGAGAGATAGAGAGATAGAGAGAGAAAGAGAGAGAAATAGATAGAGAGAGAAATAGATAGATAGATAGATAGAGAGAGAGAGAGAGAGAGAGAGAGAGAGAGAGAGAGAGAGAGAGAGAGAAAGAGAGAGTGTGAGAGTGAAACACGGAAGAGACAGACAGACAGACTGTTGGACTACCTGACGACATTCCCTCTCTATCCACCTTTGTCCATCAATAATTTATATATAGTGACACCAGCATTCCATGTCCAGATGCTGTTTTAGCCTTGTTATTTATCTTTGGTCACCTTCTCTCACACACCTTCCAGTCCTCCACTTGAGGCTCCCTGTCGGTCCGGCTCATCCCCCACAGTGCCAGGTTCGCCGGTAAGTCCCCTCTCCGTTTTAGACACTTTCCCTCTCTCCAGTCACACCTTAGAACCCTGCAATTGAGGCCCCTGCCCGGCCCCTTCAAACACCTCGCCCCCCAACACAAACCCAGGGATCTGTTAGGTGATTATTACAACAGGCCCCCGCCATCCGTCCCCCGGCCACCTCCTACTTATGTACACACTGATCACCACTGTGCTATGGGTAATATAGTTTTCTGTTCATCATGTCTTATCACCAGAGATCAATTAGAACTGACGATCGTTGGCCGTGTATGCTTGGCCATTTGTTTATACTTGACAAGCTCAAAGTTTATATGAAAAGATATGTCTAATATCCGCCTATTGATGTCATTTTTTTCATGTTTATGTACATTTCACTACATTATTTTTGCTTACTTCCCTTTGTGATTGAATTGTTTACCTTGACTGGGAAAATGAAAGACATAGTGAGGGAATGGGGGGCGGGGCGGAGGGTGGTGTGTGTGTGT
>NW_004797868.1:390879-393644 GCF_000002075.1 Aplysia californica | reverse complement strand
AGGGGGGGGGGCATTGGAGGTTTGGAGGGCGGCATCTAGCAACCACATAGCTCACGATCAGCTTACTGTCCTCTGCACATATTCACGCTTAACGAACTATGACAGGTCGGCGGACAGATACCGGAGTGTCCTCTCCTTTCTCTCAGTCCGGTCCCCACTATGTAAGGGGATGAGGGAAGAGGGGGGGGGGGAGAGAGAAAGAGAGAGAGAGAGAGATAGATAGAGAGAGAGAGAGAAAGAGAGATAAATAGATAGATAGAGAGAGAGAGAGAGAGAGAGAGAGAGAGAGAGAGAGAGAGAGAAAGAGAGAGAGAGAGAGAGAGAGAGAGAGAGAGAGAGAGAGAGAGAGAGAGAGTGAGGCACGGAAGAGACAGACAGACAGACCGTTGGACTACCTGACGACATTCCCTCTCTATCCACCTTTGACCATCAATAATGTATATATAGTGACACCAGCGATCCATGTCCAGGAGCTGTTTTAGCCTTGTTATCTATCTTTGGTCACCCTCTCTCACACACCATTTTTCAGGGATTTCACGTATTTCCTGATTATTTCAGTGATTACGTGAATTCTCTGAGTGAAACAGGGATTACGCGTTTTCACTGAAATATTATATATATATATACACATTATATGTATATATATATATAATATATATACATACACACACAAAGAAAAAAAAAGAAAGTAGGGAGATAGGCACAGAGAAAGACAGAGACAGAGAGAGAGAGAGAGAGAGAGAGAGAGAGAGAGAGAGAGAGAGAGAGAGAGAGAGAGAGAGAGAAAGAGAGAGAAAGAGAGAGAAAGAGAGAGAGAGCGAGTGAGAGAGAGTATGTGTCCGTTTGTGTGTATGTGTGTGTGTGTGTGTGTGTGTGTGTGTGTGTGTGTGTGCGTCAAAAAAGAAGAATGAAAGAAAAACGACAAGCGTTAGGAACACACACGCACATACAAACATACACACATAAGGCACACACACACGCCCGCGCCCGCGCCCGCGCGCGCGCGCGCATTTGTATACATATACTCAAAAACAGAAAAAGAAAAACCAAATCGAATTCAGGAAATACAAGAAATAACTGGAAACGTCTAATGTGTCCCGTGCGCTCATATGACTTTCAGTTGCGAGTGTCGTAAAATACTTACAAAACACAAAACAAAAACAAAAACAAACAAAACAAACAAACAAACACAAACGCACACATATTATTTCTCTCTCTCACTCTCTCTCTGTCACTCTCTCTCTCTCCCTCTCTCTCTCTTTCCCCTTCTCTCTCTCTTTCTCTGTGTCCCTCTGTCTCTTTCTCCGTGTCTATCTACCTACTTTTTTCTTTGAAACCCCAGCCGTACTTTTTAATTCGAAAAAAAGACGAACAAACAAACAAACAAACAGAGAAACAAACTAAGAAGCAAACAAACACGCCAGCGAATAGAAAACATGTGATTAAAACCTAGGTAAACAGAATTCATTGTAGGCTACGTTTTTGTTTGATTTTTGGAGTTCGTTATCTTTGCTCTCCACCGACAGCTGAAAAACTGTCAGCTCTCTCAACCCCACAACTAAAGGGACATTGAGCTGATCTTGCAGAAACGACCTTTGTGTTGACAAAACTTTGCCCTCCCCTACACACTCTCGAACTGTTTTTACCCCTCAGCCACTCTAACAAGAAAACCTAATTACATACCGTTCGTGATTTCTAATAAACAACACCTTAAAAAAATGCAGAAGTAAAGCAAGTGAATACCAAGTTGACCAAATGCTGACCTATCATGCCTAGATTGTGTTTTATTAACGTGTGCTAAGATTACGTCGCAAACAGTAGTCAACCCGAACTAACCTACGGTAATTACGTATGGCGTATGCAAATGATCAAAATCCATAAAAAGGAATAAATTTGTTTATCTTTATTGTTATATAATG
The DNA here is from genome assembly GCF_000002075.1 of Aplysia californica. Taxonomy (NCBI): domain Eukaryota; kingdom Metazoa; phylum Mollusca; class Gastropoda; order Aplysiida; family Aplysiidae; genus Aplysia; species Aplysia californica. Next base: position 391,725 of record NW_004797868.1, on the reverse strand, counting down.
AATTTAAGTTCTTGCACCAGCAAAACTTCTTTATTTAGAATACTCTTCGAGAGCACAGAATTGGCAGTACCAATGACGTATTAACTGAGGCGTCAGTACTGCTAACTGTGGGCGGAGGGGGAGGGGGCATGGGAGTGTTGGGATGGAAATGGTGGGAGGGGAAGGGGGAGGAGTGAAGGGAGAGCAGTTGTAAGAGGGGGGAGGGTGCGGGGAAGGGGGAATGAAAGGAGGAGGGGTTTGGGTAGTCATGGGGGAAGGAGTGAGTGGAGTGGGAGGAGACGTGAGATCTACGTCGACGCTGTGCAGTGGTTAGGGTAATGACACGTAAACAGATCCAAAGTAAAAGCAAATACAAAAAAGTGTTAACAAGCTAAAGACAGTATTACAGACAAATCTAAAGCAGAACACAAAACGTCATTTTCAAAAAGACCCATGCAACCTGTCTCCGACCCCCCCCCCCCCCCCCCCAACAAAACAACAACAAAAAAAAAACAACAACAACAAACAAACAAAAAAACCCAAAAAACCAACAAAACAACAACAACAACAACAACAAAATAACACAAAACAAACAACCCCAAACAAACCAAAAAAACCTCCTATCTCCTTAAAAAGAACCCCAACAAAATGTGGAAACAGTGCAGCTTATTTTATGTCATAAATACAACCATTCCTTTTCATTCCAGTGAATGTTTTTTTTTTCCTGTTTGTGTATTGTCAATTTTTTATTCTTTACTAACCCTTTTTTTCATTTTCTCTAATACAAACTAATAAGAAATACGAAATAGAACCAACTCAACTCGACAAAAAGAATTGACTATTTATTGGTGTTATTAATTTTTGAAT
>NW_004797868.1:383379-385879 GCF_000002075.1 Aplysia californica | reverse complement strand
CAATTAGAGAGGAATAAAGTTTTATCAATGCCTGGAAAACTTTGTTACACTATTATCTTGGCATGTCTCAGAACAGCAATAGATGAGAGACTGTGAGAGGAACAGGTGGGATTTCGACCGGAGGGTTCATGTACAAACCAACTGTTTTTTCTGAGAACAACTATAGATTAAAACAAAGAAAGGAATGTCCCAATTATTTAAAAAAGCCTTTGAAAGCATAGACCGAAGGCTCTGTGGAAAATTCTTGCAATTTATAGCACCCCAACAAAAATAATAAACTGAATAAGGTCTTTGTACACCAATGCAAGCTGCTGTGTCCTAGTTGAAGGAGAACTATCTACACCTTTTGAAGTTAGTAATGGAGTCAGACAAGGCTGTATATTATCACATGTACTTCTTGGAAATGTGATAGATTTTGTAATGAGGCAGAACAAAGACAATGAAACAAGCATTGCATGGACAAATGGAGGATGACTTCTGCCTATTAAAGTACATGCATTGCAAAGAGCTGTTATTGAAAATATCAACGCGATCGTAAAAAAGAGAAGGTGGAGAAATATATGATATTATGTTCTAAGAACACTGAAGACGAGATTGCCCTATCATGTATGGTATTGGAAACCAACAAGAAAAAGAAAAAGAGGAAGACCAACTGGAAGCTGTAGAGGCACAATATGGGATAAGGCAATCACCCAGGGCCTCGATGTGCCGAGACTGGAGTACGTAGTCACGGACCAACAAACGTTGCGTCGACTACTCTCTGCCTTATGTACCTGGCAGTATAGGGAGGTTATTAAGTAAGTATCATTATTATTATTATCATTATCATTACTATTACTTACAATCTCTCTCATCCTCAGCACCGGGACAGTCATTGTCTTCATCACATCTCCAAAAGTAAGGGATGCAGCTGTTGTCACCACAACGGAACTGACCTCCACCACATATGTCTGTGTAAACAGTAAATGGGGTTCATAAAGTCGATTCTATTTATTCATTTTTAAAACAATTTATTCATTTTGTTGAGTTTTTCAGATGGTGGGATTGGGTGGTGAAGAGCGTATAGGACTGGAAATATAAAAGGGTTGGCGTGGGGTTTCAGAGACATAGAATTATAGATATCGGCAGAGCATTAAAGTATAGGACTGGAAATATAAAAGGGTTGGCGTGGGGTTTCAGAGACATAGAAGAGAGAGAAAGAGAGAGAGAGAGAGAGAGAGAGAGAGAGAGAGAGAGAGAGAGAGAGAGAGAGAGAGAGAGAGATTGTCCGTTGGTGCTTTTTGTTGCATTGGAAAGTTTTAGATAAAGAAATATATATAGATAAATAAAGAAAATAAAGAGATGATGGTGATGATATTGATCATCATCATCATCATCATCATCATCATCATCATCATCATCATCATCATCATCATCATCATCATCATCATCATCATCATCATCATCATCCTCATCATCATCATCATCATCATCATCATCATCAACATCATCATCATCATCAGGTACTCAAAGTGGCAATCTGTCCCCTTCACGATGGGGAGTAATGTTCTCAACGAAGACAGCCACATCCAATGGGGAAGCTCTGCAGCCGACTCCAAGGTCACTGCAAAGAGGCACCTCTACTCGCCTATCAGGGAGAAGACATCAAGAAGATCTGTCCTTTGGCAACAAGCATGTCCCAGCGTGTTTTTGGAGAGCGGGAGCAGACTTCCAGTCGCTGACTTCCGCATTTCTGTTCCTCAGATCAAGACTGGAAAAACCACAATCTACTCTGGATACAGAAATATCAGATTGAATCGTGCAGGTGACATTGAACTAAACCCGGGACCAGAGGAGCTGGTGCGGTGTGGCGAGTGTGGGGTTGCATTTAGCGAAGCCAATCTACCAAAAGCTAAGATATGTAATCAGGAGGGATGTGAAGAAAGGACACACAAAGGGCCAAAATGTAGTGGTATCAGTAGGTGGAGCTCCAGGCAAGAATGGACATGCCGTGTCCACAGAGGTGAGCCTCCACTGGGTAGCGACCAACCAGCAGGAATCCCATCAAGCTCTGCTAAAGTATATTGCTTGAGTTGCAATGAGACTATCCGTAAAACTTATGGAGGTTCTCAGCGCCTGAGGTGTATTGAGTGTGGGAAATGTTGCCACAAGAAACCAGAATGTTGCAAGATGACGAACGAAGAGATGAAAAGACGTCTGAACAACTAAAAAAACGTCTAAAACCGCATTGGCTCTCTGGTAGGACTCTTTCTGCTAGTTTCTGAAGTCGCTTCAGGATGATCCTAGCGAAGACTTTTCCAGTGATGCTTGGCAGTGAGACACCTTTGTAGTTGTTGCGATCTCCTTTGTCCCCTTTGTTTTTGTAGAGTTCTCTTTCAGCACTTCAGCAGGTGTGTTGTCATTTCTTGCTGCTTTTCTGCAAGCGAGTTCATCGATTGCAGAGGAGAGTTCTTCTGTTGGTGTTGTATCAAGTTCTGGCATTTCAGAGGGCTGAGGAATG
>NW_004797868.1:380351-383279 GCF_000002075.1 Aplysia californica | reverse complement strand
CAGCTTCTTTCATGGCTAATTCTTCCTATGTTTGAAGCGCAGATTCTGTCGCAGTGCTTGCATGTCAGAGACGTAGATCGAAACTCTGTATTTCCACTGTTTTCCTTTCGTCGTTGGCGCTTCTCAGCTTGGTTGTTTCTAAAGCTGCTCTCTAACATTATAGTTCTTTACTTTATCGTTTTCTCCCATGTTTTCCTGTCTTTAGCTATTTCTTCCCAGATGCTAACATCTACTCCAAGCTTAGACAAGCTGTTTTTGCAGGTGCCTTTGTACTTCAATTTTGGTCTTCCTCTTGGTCTCTTTCCCTGGGCAAGTTCTCCATAGAGAAGTTGATTCGGGATCCGGTTGTCGTCCATTCTCTTGACATGGCCCAGCCACCGCAATCTTTTTAAACACACGATAGTTGTCATGCTCTGGAGGTCTGCACGTGCCAACACTTCAACATTTGTAACCTTGTCACGTCACGAAATGTCTAAGATCGTGCGGCAGCATCTAAGATGGAAAATGTCGAGGCGCTTTTCTTGTCTGCTGTACAAGGTCCATGTTTCAGATCCATAAAGGAGTGTGCTGAGGACACATGCTTCGTAAATCTTGATCTTTGTTTTGATGGTTAATCTTTTGTTTTCCCAGGCTCGTTTTGTCAGCTTTCCAAAAGTTGTGGCTGCTTTCCCTATCCTGGTGTTGATCTCATAACCAAGTGATGTAGTAGAGCGGATGGTAGACCCCAGGTAACAGAACTTGTCCACTGTTCCAAGTTCCTTGTCGTTCAGCCATATATAGCTTTGCTCTGCACATTCTTGGGTAAGGATGACTGTTTTCGTAACACTGATGACCAAGCTAAAGACCTTGCATGCTGTTGATAGGCGATCCATCATTGTTTGTAGGGTTGATTCACTGTGAGCAACAAGAGCAGCATCATCGGCGTACTGTTTTTTTGTTGATCTTGGTCTTGGCCTTGAGTCGAGCAAGATTGAAGAGCGACCCATCAGTTCTCCAGTGGAGGAAGACATCCTCTGGTGACTCTTTGAATGCGTGTTGCAGTAAGACAGCAAAATAAGTGCTAAAAAGGGTTGGTGTTAAGACACAACCTTGCTTTACTCCACTGTTGGTGTTGAAACTGTTTGATGTTGAACCGTCAAACTGAATTGTGGCCTTCATATCTTCGTGGAATGAGATGATGAGCTGTAGCAGTATAGGGGGACAACCAATTTTTCCAAACACCATGTACAGTCCTGATTTACTGACTGCATAAAAAGCCTTTGTCAGATCGACGAACGCAGTATGTAATGGCAGTTGTTGCCCCCTGCATTTTTCTTGTAGCTGACGAATAGAAAAGAACATGTCCATTGTTGAGCGATTTGATCTGAAACCGCATTGGCTCTCTGGTAGGACTCTTTCTGCTAGTTTCTGAAGTTGCTTCAGGAGGATCCTAGCGAAAGCTTATCCAGAGATGCTTAGCAGTGAGATACCTCTGTAGTTGTTGCAATCTCCTTTGTCCCCTTTGTTTTTGTAGAGTGTGGTGATTTTGGCATCTCTCATGTCATGTGGAATTTCTGCTTTCAGCCAACAAGTCGTTAGTAGCTTGTAGAGATATGGGAGGAGGGTCTCTTTGTTCTCTTTCAGCACTTCAGCAGGTATGTTGTCATTTCCTGCTGCATTTCTGCAAGCGAGTTCATCGATTGCAGAGGAGAGTTCTTCTGTTGGTGTTGTATCAAGTTCTGACATTTCGGAGACCTGAGGAATGGCCTCGTGCAGCTGTCTATCAACATGTCGTTCCTTTGAGTATAAGTCTGAATAATGTTCCGCCCATCTTTCCATTTGTTTATTCTTGTCTGTCAACTGTTCACCTGTCGCAGACTTTAGAGGTGCTACTTTGTTTGCTGTTGGTCCAATAGCAACTCTGATGTTTTCATACATTTTCCTGATAATACCTTATCGCTGGCCTGTTGGATTTCTGAGCATAAGTTGTCCCAGTACTGATTGGCACACTTTCTGGTTTCTCTTTGAAGGTTGGATTTAGCATCACGTAGTTGTTACTTTGTACTCTCTATTGGATTGGTGTTGTGTTCTATCAGGATCTTACGCTTTTTCTCGAGTAGTGGTGCGAGTGTTGATGCACTGGCTTCAACCCAGTCCTCCTTGTAAGGTCTTTCTATTCCAAAAGTAATCGACGCAGAATTATAAATTGTTGTCTGGGGATGAGCTATCTAGATGTTTGAGCTCTTCTTTAACATGTTCTTGAAATTTTGCCTTTAAGGCTGGGTCTTTGGTATTTCTTATGTTGATCTTAGGTATCTTTTGTTTTTCAGCTCTTGGTGTTTTCTTTGTGACTATCTTTGCCTTTGCTATAACTAAAAGGTGGTCTGTGTTGCAGTCAGCACTGTAGAAGGATCTTGTTTGATTTACCATGTTGGCATCTTTCTTTCTGACGATGATGAAGTCGATTTGGTGCCAATGGTCTGATCTTGGATGACACCAAGAAACCTTGTGTCTGTCCTTGCCATTGTAGAAGGTGTTTGTGATGCAAAGGTTGTTATTAGAGCAGAATTCCAAGAGTCTCTGACCATTCTCGTTGATTTTTCCCAGCCCAAAAGGTCCAAGGCATGTGGGCCATACTTTGTTTTCAGTACCTACTCTTGCATTGAAGTCGCCCATGAGAAACAGGTGGTCTGCTTTTGGGACGTTGTTGACTGCATCCTGAAGTTCCTCGTAAAACTGGTCTTTTTTCTCATTTTCTGTTGTTAGGGTTGGGGCGTAGGCGCTGATGAAGTGAGCCTTTCCAGTTTTGGTTTCATTTCCATGACAGTGATACGTTCGGATATACCTTGGGGGGTGCTGATCCTGTTCAGCAATCTGTTGTGTACGGCAAGGCCCACACCCTGGATTCTCCTCTCATCTTCCCCAAGACCCTTCCAGAAGAATGTGCAG
>NW_004797868.1:370146-379671 GCF_000002075.1 Aplysia californica | reverse complement strand
TAGTCCAAAGGAGAGACGAGGTCAATACATTTGGAACCAGTAAAGCTGCAGGGGCTGCCAGAAGACAGTTCGGATCGTTCCTCCATGTCGACTGCCTTAGGGGCCCTCCCTCCGGATTTTTTAGGGTTTACTCTCTTAACCTTTCATTCTCCCGTATGCACCTACAAGACAGTAGGAACAGCTGCAGGTAGTACCATCTACTGTCATTTTGGTAGCAGCACTAAGGGTGACCTGACCTTATTTTATAATAGTATTAATAATAATAATAATAACAAAGGTGGTGATGATGATATAATAATGATGATAATAATAATGACAATAATAATATCGATAATATTATTATTATTAATAATAATAATAATAATAATAATAATATTAATAATAATGATGATGATAATGATGATATAATGATAATAATAATGACAATAATAATGATTATAATAATAATGATAATGATAATAGTAATAATAATGATTATAATGATAATAAAAATAATAATTATTGCATCTATATATCGCATTTCCACACTCAACAGCATGTCCATGCGTTTTACAACTATTATTAACCAGCAGATCTAAAACACTTAGAATCATTTTCGGCCAACCGGGAAGTATACGCGTACAGTGCAAGATTTCACGCGCTCAAAAAATAATAGTCAAGATCTTTCACTGTCTATATCATGTATTTTTTCCACCTTGGTGAAGTGAGGAAAAGTTTGGCAAAGTGCCTTTCCCAAGGACACAGCGTTGGGCTCTTGGCGGGGTTCCAACACACGACTTTACATCGATAGATGCAATAAGGTTAATATTTATTGTCAAAAATGGCCGAAAATCATTTTGACGATCTGTAAATTTTAATGTTCACTCTCAGATCGTCAGCAAGCAAATGCTATTGCTGGAACCTTGAACCCAACGTTTTGCGTTTCAGCACTCGTAAGAAGGTTGTTCACACTATATTATACGAGACCATTTTATTGTTTATTCTTGATAGAAAATATTCTTTAGGGATATCCAGTCCCACTTCTTTCAATTCAGTTATTGTCTCGCTGGCTCGACAGGAATTGGTTAAATGTTAGCTGTATGTTACTTGGCGTCGATCAGATATCCTGTCAAAAAAATCCTCTGGACACATCCGATTTCCCTCAATTTTTTTCTTTCTGTTAAATTCGGAGACCGTCATAGTGCTATGGAAACAAGCTGCGAGGTGTTCACCTCTCATTCAATGGGTCCCGGGTTTGAAGCCTTACATCGACGGAAAATCCTCTTCTCTAAAATTCATTCACCTGATCTCTAACCAAGTTCTGTCGTCTGCTTTCGTCTCCACTTCCTACACCCCCCCCCCCTTTTGCCCTTTTGCCCTTCAACTGGGCTCCTGCCTCTAATGTTACTCCTGGCTTCTTACTGCTGTCTTTTAGTCACACCCCTGATCTCTGGATATGTAAGATCTAACACCTAGCTTTCTCGGACAGGGGGGAAACTCTGAGGTCCTGTGCGCAAGTTGCGCATTTTAAAGATCCCTTGGTAGTCCTAAAAATGATAAGAGTAAGCTTCGGCTGCCGCCCTGGATAAATAAAAAAAAAATTCCTACTAAAAACTGAGCGCGCGCTCATTTGACCAATATGCAGTTGTGAGTGCAGTAAACCACTTGTTTTGTTTGTGTGTGTGTGTGTGTGTGTGTGTGTGTGTGTGTGTGTGTGTGTGTGTGTTTGTTTGTGTGTGTGTGTGTGCCTGGTGAAAGTCAGTGGCGGCATCTTGCAGTTTCAGCCCCACCTGGTTCTCTTCAACAAAAGTTATTCCTCTGACAAAAATATTTACAAAAAACATATCACAACTATTTTAAAGTGATAAGACATAATGATTTATTAAGATAAAAGCGAAACTGTACGAACACCCTAACAAAACTTATGATGCATAACAAATCGAAAAGTGATCTGAATGGTGTATAGGTCACCTACAATTTACTACGATTACAGCCCAGTCCTATCGCGTGCTCCTTCTCTTCAGGAGAACTAAATCGCATTAGTTTGTCTTCCTTCAGCCCTTAAGTTCCCACAGACTTAATATCACTAGGGTCTTGACCTTGCATGGGTCAATGCAAAGACAAAGGAACAGATGGATCTATCATCAGCCTCAGGAGCTGAAACTGGGCTGTGGTACGTAATTATGCATCGTACCACTGACTGTTGACACCAACTTTGCACATCCTCGCGGCCCTAGGCCAAAGCTTAGATTGAGCACGAACCGAGGTAGTTTTAAATTGGAATTTAAAGTTTATTCTTCAATGCCGCATTGTATCATGTAGAACACTTAGTGGAAATTCGCTTTAGTTCTTTATTACGTAAAGCTAAGCTCACTGTCAAGAGACTGGGCCCAAATCATACAGCAACATTCTGGCATCCTGTTATGAATGGAAAGCAACAGAGATATTTTAATCATGAATGATTCATCATTAAGAATGCATCGTTCAACCAAAAACGCCATCGCCAAATTTGCTCAACATAAACCGAAGGACAAAAATCATGTACGTAGGTGAGTCAATTTTCCTAGTTTCAAATAGGGTATTGCCGCTAACAAGATTATAATGTTTTTAAATATATTTATATTTTAGCTTAGTATTTTATATGCGTGTGCCACTGTCTTTTCTTTCATTATGCATCCTTTATAATATCTGAGTGATCTCAATTTTTGGTCCACGCAAACCTCACCCTCAATACAACCTACCCGACGCCTCTGGTGAAAGATACCGTAAGACGCTTTTGCTCCAAGTTCGATACAGGGCAATAAAGGCAAAAACTCGATTTTTAAACGATTGAGTTCCCTTAAAAAATTATTCTGTGTCCATCATCTATCGATATTATTCTAGGCTAAAATGAATTTTTGGAGATGATTTTGTACACAAGTCATCTTGCGTAATAACATTATCCAACAGAGCCTACATGCTGAAGGATTCTACGACTCATTCTCACAAACACACTCCATACTAAAATTTAAGTCAGCTTGTTATCTACGTCGTTCCGTGAAAAGGACATGAGTGTAACAAAACAGTGAGGGATGGCAAGTTTTGCGCATGTGTACTAGACTCTATGTTCCACTTCATAAGCAAAGCAAAGCCAAAAAGCCACTCTTCGAAATTTCTAGCATTGTCATTGATTCCGATTTCTGCGACTCATTCATAAAACTCAACCCCTGTAACATCCATAATAATAATAATAATAATAATAATAATAATAATAATAATAATAAAGATAATAGCATTTGCATATCACAAATCCCTGCTCAACAGCTAACTCTATGTGCTTCACAATTTATACAATTACCCCAGCAGACTGGGAAGCATACAGTGCAATCTGCCATATATAGGCGCCAAAACACTATATACGGACAAGACCTTTCGCTGTCTATGGCGGGTACCCATTCCCACCTGTGTGAAGTGAGGAAATTCGTGTTAAGTGCCTTTCCCATGGACACAACGTCGGGCCCGCGGCTCGAACACCCGAACCCGATACCTCACATGCACAAACGAGTCCGGTAGCCTAACCACTAGACCACCGACGACACATTTAGGTCAGCTTATTTTCTTTTGAGTGGTATGTTGTGCGCATAGTGGACGTAGGGGTGCTTCACGAATACGCCTACCCTCCCAGACTTCATGAACAAAGCCAAGTCAATTTTACGAAATTCTAGCTCCAATTGACCGTGAAGTGAGAGTTGCTTAGAAATGGTTTACTGACACTTTGAAACTGCTAAAAAATTGCACTTTGAGTAGAAACAGTGTTTCAAGAGTTTTGGAGAGAAACAACACAGTTGACTGATCGATCGATATTCATTAGGATTCAACATGATCTCAAATGTGAAACATCGTGGTGAAATTAGACTCTTGTCATAATAATGAAATTGAAAGAAACTGGCATTTTTTTGGGTCTGTTTGGCAATTTTAAAAAATCGAATTTTTGCTGTTTTACTCAGTAGCTTTAAGGTCTTATACAAAACGCATTCCTGTGTGGATTTTACTGAAAAATGTTGATTTAAGGAACAAAAAAGTACATTTGCAGTTTCTAAGGACTGTCATTCTTTGGAACTCGCCAAAATTCTCGCTAATTTTACCCCTGTAACCAAGCGACCTCAACTTCCTTTAATCTCAAATATCTCGACTTCCTTTCACGAAAAAAGTTAATGAATATTTTTTTTTCACCAAAAACAAAAGAAATGAAGAAGTTTTAAAATGAGACTAATAAGTCCACTTGTCCAAAAATTGACGAGTGCCTGATTCTACCGTGTAATGACACAGTTGGCTTATATACCCTACCTGACAATATTAAATAAATCTCACAAAATACTGAAGCTATCTTAAAATTTAAAAAGTAAGCTGTTTATATTGTGAATTATTTTTTGTTTCATAGAAGGCAGTGAAAAGCAATTCTTCAAAATGTGTCAAACCGTGCCTTTCACCTGGTACACACACAAATTACGTTCGTGTTTATTCATTCATTGCTTTATTCAACCATTCAGTCTCTTTTCCAACTTATTGATTAGCTGCTTTTAACCTACAACTCTTTGTACCATGCATACGTGAGGCATCGTGGTGAATCAGACGCTCGACAAAATAATGAAATCCTAAAACCAGGTTTTCCAAAACCAGTTTGACAACTATTATAGAATTTAAAAAAATATTTTGGCTCACCATCTTTTATGTCCGTATGAAAAAATCTCCATGTGAATCTTACAGGAAAACATTGATTAAAGTCACAAATAAATATGTCATTTTACAGTTTTCAAGAACTCTCAAACTGTTGAAGTTACATAACTTTGGCGGTCATTTTCTCGCTAGTTGTACTACTGAAACCAGGCGATCCCATCTCCTTCAATCGCAAATATCTCAATGTCTATTCAAGACAGATGGGCATTAATTTCATTGAAAGCAAAGTAAACGAATAAGCTTTCAGATGATGCCAATAACGTCACATGCCCAAAAAATGACGAGCGCCTCATTTCTCCGCGTCGTGACACATACCTTTCCTGTGGGGTTTATGTATACCAATTTTTGCTTTATCTCATTGTTTCACATTTTCTTAATTAATTACCCATTATTTTATTTTCTAGCAATTGTTGCTTACAACATTTGGTAAGTTTAGTTTCTGGCAACAATACCTATTCATTTTTTTGTTTTCGATCTATCTATCTGTCTATCTATTTATCTATCTATCTATCTATCTATCTATCTATCTATCTATCTATCTGTCTGTCTGTCTGTCTGTCTGTCTGTCTGTCTGTCTGTCTGTCTGTCTGTCTGTCTGTCTGTATGTATGTATGTATGTATGTATGTATGTATGTATGTATGTATGTATGTATGTATCTTTACGTAGGCGTATTCAATTGTTTGTAAATATAATCATCATCATCATCCGGTGCCTTGCCGACTGGCGTGGGCGATCATGGACCTCCACTTCACTCTGTCTTGCGTTGCAGCAATGGTGCCTGTTGTTCATGCTGCTCCTAGCCATGTTGTCATCTTGTCCAGTATCTTTTCCCTCTGTCGCCTCTGCCTCTCTTTCCATCAAACTCGCCTGTTGTTACAATATTCTCTCATGCTTCTTTCCGCATTGTGAGTCCGAAGAAATTTGCCGGTCGCTTTCTTATATTCGTCATAAGCTGTCTTCTACAATTTGCTTCAACCAAGACTTCTTCATTTATTTTTCCAGCTGTCCATGGGATACGTAGCATGCGTAAAAAGGGCTAGCGGAGTAAACAGTGCAAAATCCAGCAGAAGGCAAGGGGAAACCACTGCTGTATTCTTTCCCAAGAATACCATGGATCATAACAAATATAAACGTGCATACTTTAAAAAGTAAACAAACAAACAAACGCAGACTGATGTACACTCCTCGGGGACACAGCGGTTGTTTCTTTGACACATGTACTCGTCTGACTGACAGGCCCCTGTTGTTTAGGTTTGTTTGTTTTGCGTTGTTGTTTGTGTATGTGTTTTTGTTTTTGTTTTTGTTTGTTTGTGTGTGTGTGTGTGTGTGTGTGTGTGTGTGTGTGTGTGTGTGTGTGTGTGTGTGTGTGTGTGTGTGTGTGTGTGTGTGTGTTTTGTTGGGTTTTTTTGTCGGGGGGGGGGGGGGGGTTGTGTTTTGAGGGGTTGAGTTTCGGGGATAGGAGGTGGGAAGGATGGAGAAGAGGGAGGGAGATTATTATACAGAAGGGATGATGGTAGAAGGATTGGTAAATGGACGGGGAGGAGGAAATGGGGAATCGGTAGGATAAGGGAGGAGGAAAGAAAAGGGAGAGAAACATAGCAAGGGTAGGGGGAAAAGCGAGGGGGAGAGGATGCGGAGAGGAAGAGGATAGAGAGGACCGGAAAGAAGAGGAAAAAATAGGGAGCATAGATGATGGGGAGAGGAAAGAGGAAAGAAAATGAAGCAGCATAGGGTGGGGGAAGGGGGTGAGACGCAGATGTAGAAGATAGGAGAGAAGAAGGAAGGGAAAGGGTGATGGGGCGACAAACGTTTAGGGATGAAGAGGGATAGAGATTATTGGATGGAGGAAGAAGCTAAGGAAAGAACAGGAAGAACTGTTATTGGAATGTAAAGAGGGAAAATGAGGGGGGATTGGGGGCTGGGGAAGGGGAAGTTGTGAGTGAAGAAAGAGAGCAGGGAGGAGGAGGAAACAGGGTTTATGAAAACGAGGGAAGTGGGGAAGGTGATGAGTATAGAAGGATAGACGACACAGAAGAGGAAGCATTACAGGAGAGACGAGAGTAATGTGAACAGAAGAGCAGAAGGTCGACGTTTGAGTGATATCAAGGTCATGTCATTCAGTAAAGACGCATCCTAAATTCTAACAGATAATTTTGGATAAACAGAGCAAGGAAAAATTTGAATAAAATATACACCCAAAACCCCCTGCCCTTTCAGCAGAACTGCTAACTCGGCTTGGATACTTAAACCACACAAAAAATAAACAAAACAGCACAAAACAAAACAAAACAAACAACCCCGCCCTCCCCCACAAAAAGCCCATCCGCTTTTTGTGTAAAACTGCTGACTCAGTTCGTCTTACCTCGATTGCTTCCACTTCGTCGTGCGCCAGGTCTGTGGTTACGACGCGGATTCTGTTGCGGACGGCTGGACACAAGGGCGAGATCGTTACATACGAGCAGAAGCAAAACCAGGAGAGTCATCCTGTGCATTCTCGAAGCAGCCATCTTAATTGGACTAAAAACGAAATTTTGTGTTTGATGGTTATGAAGAGAAAAGAGAGATAAGATAAAATGTGAGATAAATCTTTATACCCAAAAACTGGAATATTGGTTTGGTGTTTGGTCAAATCACTGGCACATTGGTTTGGTATTTTGTCCACAAACGGAAACACTGGTTTTGTGTGTTGTATCATAATATTGTTATATACATTACCATTATTTATTATCATTATTATATTATGATTATGTTTATGAAGATGATGATGACTTCTGCGGCAACCAATTGGTCAAGGACAACTTACATGTCCTTTAAAAAATTAAAACACTGAATTAAAAAAAGGCAAATTACAGACAACACCAACATTTTGACCATTGACATTGTAGACATGTACAACAACATCCCACACAAAGAGGGAGTCGAAGCCTGCCGCTTTGCTCTCGCTAGCCTCTCCACATACACCCCATGTCAAATAAGAGAAATTTGTCAACTCCTGGAACTAGTCCTTACACTAAACTTCTCCTTCAACGACCAACATTTTCTTCAACTCACAGAAACAGCCATGGGAACACCTGTAGCTCCTTTCTATGCCAACATTATTATGGCAGAATTTTGGCGTAAAAACATCGCCCCCCCCCCTTTCCCAACCAACCGGTTTTGGTCATGAGATACATGGACGACAGTATCGCCCTACATGATGGTAATTCTCAACAAACGCATCAATTTCTTTCGGACATCAATAGCGTCCATGACACCATCAAATTCACACACTCCAACCCCGGAAAGTCTACAGCTTTCCTCGACCTCTCCATCCACCTTCTCAATAACAACATTGAGACAGACCTCCACCTCAAACCAACCGACTCTAAGCGCTACCTCCCCCCTTCTTCCAACCACCCCAAACATGTTTTCCGTTTTGTTGTTTACAGTGGTGCGCTCCGACTCCGACGCATTTGTTCAAGAGATGAATGGTTTTATGCTAGAATTACAATTTCAGAGAAAACCTTCTTCGCAGTGGATACCAAAACAGTTTTATAACCCCCATCATAAACAAAGTGTTTAAACTCAGGCACAAGGATCTACTTAGCTACAAACCCCACAAACCTCATCAGAAAAGGCCATTCTTTGTCACCACTCACCACCAAAAGCTGCCCAATGTCCAAAACATCCACAACCAGCACAAAGACATTTTAGAAAAATCTGACAAGATGATGAAGTGCTTCCCTCAGCCCCCTTTAATCGCTCTCCGACAACCCCCCAACCTCGGCAACCTTCTCATCCGTACGAAAGATACAACACGTCTTCCTTAACCTCAAAACAACATCTCACAAACCCCTCAGAACCACCCCTGCAAGAAACCTAGGTGCAAAACATGCCATTTAATGACAGAAACCAACCATGTAGAGGGACCTCTTTTCAAAAAAGTTCTCACAGATAACATCAACCGCGAAACTAAAAATGTAATCTACTTGATAACATGAAAAATATGCTCTGCCCAATATGTAGGACAAACCACCACCACTCGTATGGCCAGATTTAACAATCACAGGTACTTAGTACAAAACCACTCAGGCACCCCAGTCGGCCAACATTTCAATAGCCCTGGTCACAACGGAACCACTGACATGCAGCTTCAGGGTATAGAGATTGTTAAAAAAACCTACAAAAGAAAATCTCAACCTTAGAGAATCTAAGTGGATGTGGAACCTGGGCTCACATCAAACCCTCCCTGGCCTCAATATTGATGAGCCCCATTTCAGAGAACTAAAATTTACAACGTAACCACCCAAGCCGCTGCCCAACTTTTCCCACCTTTACACCTACTCATCCCTCCCTCCCAACTGAGATCAACATACTACCCCCCTCCCTCCCTTTCTCCCCCACCATGCACCTCCACCCTTTATCTGACCGCGCCTTTCAAAATCATGACACTTCAGTTTCACCCTACCCCCCCCCCCCAACCCCCCAACCCCTGCATCTCCTTACAGCCTATCTCCCCACCCTCCGTCCTCTTTCCCGACACAAGACATTTCCCCTACTTGAAGACCACCCCCTGTCACTCCCTCATGCAGATGAAGTGCCTGATCGCCAGGATATTTTCTTTCAACGCCTACCCCGCACTCTTTGCCTAAAGAGATCCTTCTACCTACCCCCCCCCCCCCCCACACAAAAGATGACCACGCACTGCTCATACATGGATTGTAACAGACTGTGTGCGTGTACACACTACGGCTAACTATAGTCTTATCACCGCCAGCGCGCCTGAAATTAATCAGAGACTCTCACACTGGCGGAAAACTCATAAATGTCTGAGAGCAGAGCCATCTTGT
>NW_004797868.1:364905-370029 GCF_000002075.1 Aplysia californica | reverse complement strand
CCTTATTATGCATTTGCGAGCGCCGTAAAACCTCTACTAAAACTTAACTCTAATAATCTCGTTACCTTGGACTGGGAAAGGCCTAGGTAATCAGTTTATCTCTACTAACTGCGTTTGTTTTTTGCCTCACACCTGAAAGATGACGTCGATGGGATTCACAAACCGGCTACATGCAAAAATTTCAAAAATCTTTTTATTTGCTTAATGAATAGTAAATAGCCTAATACGTGTCCCCAATAAATATTAGGTTTGAAAAAAAACTAGAAATATGTTTTAATTGAGACTTTCCAAAACGGACACCTGCAGCTGATGGAAAAATGGGATCGCCAAACCGGCCATGTACATAGCCGCATCGGTTTCACAAGACCGTCGCGACACGCGTTGACACGTGCCATGGAAAACCGGCTACATGCTTCCCCGCCGTGCATCACCCCGACCGTTCCGTATTTTCTTTTGAACTAGACAGAATTGTAAACTGTTATCAGTGTTCATTGAGATAAATAATATTATAGTCAACAATGATGTGAATTGTGATATAAAGGATTAGTGTGATCGATTTACTAGGTTAGATTTGTCAATTAATTTATGCATCTCTAGATGAGACATAAGAACATGAAAGATCAATAGAGTTCCAGCCACAATATGGGCCTGCACCTTTACAACAAGCTCTCTCTCTCTCTCTCTCTCTTCTTCTTCTTCTTCTTCTTCTTCTTCTTCTTCTTCTTCTTCTTCTTCTTCTTCTTCTTCTTCTTCTTCTTCTTCTTCTTCTTCTTCTTCTTCTTCTTCTTCTTCTTCTTCTTCTTTTTCTTCTTCTTCTTCCTCTTTTCCTACGTTAATTGTTGTATTATAACACACTCTAGTGTTAGCTGCTGCAGAGCAGCTGTAATAGCAGTAGTAGTACCATCATCATCATCAGCAGCAGCAGCACCAGCAGTAGTAGTAGTAGCAGCAGCAGCAGAAGTAGTAATACAAAACTAATACTATGAATATTACAGAAAATATTTTAATAATAATATGCACTTAATTGTTACTATTTAATTGTTGACATTCTGGATGCAATCATTTTTGTTCTTGGAATTATCCTACGCTGTGACCATGGGTGTGAACTGATATTATTCTTTGGTCTCTTCGCAAAATTAAACGTTTCAAGCGTGATGTATACTATATTGTGGCAGACATCATTTTCTTACGATTCACTTATCACGCATCAATAAAGTTATCTATTCAAGTGTCTGGTTTTTAGTATTATTATGCCAGAGATATATTTAGCAGAGAGAGAGAGAGAGAGAGAGAGAGAGAGAGAGAGAGAGAGAGAGAGAGAGAGAGAGAGAGAGAGAGAGAGAGAGAGAGTGAGAGAGAGAGAGAGAGAGAGAGAGAGAGAGAGAGAGAGAGGTTCCACGCAAAAACCTCCGCCGGCGTCATCTATGATTCACGATTGGTAAAGAAAGGACCAAGAACAAGTCATCGAAAGAGAGAAAAAAAAACTCCCGAAATATGAAATGGCTATCTTTGTCAGGTTTACAGAATAGTTCATCTACGTTAATGCTGTTCCTCTATAAAATAATTAATGCTAGCCCTTTTCAAATACCAGTTTCTTGACATTTTGACAAGAGTCAGGCTGAGGATACATGATGGATTCCCTATCTCGAGGAAGATGCCCGGTAAAGCTGAGTCTGGCAAAGACATTGGAGAAGACTGCGGATGATGGCAAGTGCACTCCAGCAAATTATCCACGATTCACCTCTATCATGGAGCCACGATATTGCCCATGGCTATCACCATCGACTCGGCTTCACCCTGGTGTTTTGAACAATTCACTTTCAGAAAGTATAAATGGTCTTCTTAAGAATGACCCTTAGTTTGAGATTTTTCTTCATACAATTGCCAGAAATCCCTACAGCTGTAGGCAGCAATCACGAGGGAACTAATGGACATAGAATTGGAAGGCGGCGGAATGCATGTGTCATGTATGTAGAAGGAATGGATTCTTGCGACAAGATTATGGACAAGTGCAGCAGGGAGGTGGATAGAAGAGGAATGGAAGAAGGAAATGGTAAAATTGATCCTTGTGGGGGACTGCCTTCTCGAAAGTAACAGATTGACTAGCACAACTGGAGACGAAATGAGACCAAAAGGCTGGAATAACAAAAGCTAGAATAGCACAACAAATACAAAAGGATGCTCTTGTCAGAATAATAGATACCATTGTGACGAATTCAGTTATAAGGAAAGAGACAGATTTTTTAAAGCAGTATGGAGACTCACATGGGTACAGAAGCGTACATTTGTAATTCATTTTTTTAAAAAGATGATGTGATCAGGAGAAGTGTTTTGTGCGTTTGGATCAAGCCGGTCTGAAGAGACGAAAGGTTCAGAAAATAAAGCGCATTCAGGTATTTTCAACAACGCAGCTGACAGTTTGCGGAGAAAGTTTGCTAACAGTCCTTTATTATGTCAACCATCGGACTTTGGAACATGATGTGTTAGGAACTGGGCGATGAACGAGCAGTCAAACATGAATGCACGTGTGACCGATGTATCCTCAGTGTTGAGGGATTCTTCAACAAGTTATCGCGACTATCATTACATTACTGTATGGCTCAACTAAGCTGTACCTTGAGACCCCCTTTCACAGTTTCACTGACGTAGTGTAATGGCTCTACCCTTCAGAGTATACAGAAATGAAGCAACGCTCCCTCTGTTGAAGCAAATTTTCGACGAGCTCAACTTGGCTTTGTTCTGTCCTCGTGAGTATTGTTGCGATGTTAACGTGGTTATTGTGGCAACGTGGGTGAACACGCTTGGTTGAAACATTGAAAGTGTGAAGAAACAAACAGAAAGCCACAGCCGACAAGGAAATAGCCATCACATCCTTAGGTGAAGATGAAAAACACTCTGGTGTTGAATGGACATGTCAGCTGTTCCTTTGGCACTAAGAAGCAATGCGTCTTCTCAGTATTACAAGATTAAAATATCGGTGCATCATTGTACGTTCTACAACGTTGCTGAGAACGATGTGGTGGGCTGAGACAAAACGAATTTGCAACGTACATAATCAACTTTGTGAAAGGAATCCTGGCTGCCAAAAGTAACTATTATACGGAGATGATTGGACATACCAAACCCGATATTCGACTTCGGCAAAGCCGCTTCTTTTTTGTGCTAGAAACAGGGTTCAAATAGAACAAAGAATACCAGAAAAGGAGCATCTTACAAACAGAAGTGGGTTTCCGAGCTCAATTATATCGAGAGGAGATTGAAGACTCCGCTACCTATGTGTCAGCCCAGTATGTCCATAAAACACAGTCATCACGCTCAAACCCCATCCATACCATGTGAAATATCTGCAACACCAACGACTTTCAGGATTACAAGAGCATTTCCGACAATTTCCAACCCAGCAGGAGAGTCGGGGACTCTTCGGTGATGGACTGGAGGTGTATCCTGATCTGTCACGGAGGTGAGCCCCATCAAATTCTCCTAAGAGGTCAAACCAACCAAAGTGGGAGCTGGTTGACCCAACCCCTGCCTACAATAGCTCCAGGAAAATGAAAAACGAAGATATACTTACATTTTCAAACGGTGTAAGAGGTCATGCCAGTTGAATACCATCCATTTTACCACGCTCTGTCAACTGACTAGCACCGAACAATGCTCATAGGGAAAGTAGAGACTCACAATCATTGAATTCAAATGTGATTTTTGTTGTCTATGTAGCTTACACTGTTTCATAGTTTATTATAATGTAGGAACTCAAGTGTGAAAAATGATGAAAGATTGTGCACAGGAAGAAATGAGCCCATCCATGCGCAATCAAACGATACTAATATTCTTTCAATCACACCCCAGACAATTAGATGCAAAGGGACCAGGTTTTAAATGTTATTATAATTCAGCCGAGAATCGAACCCATAACCTCCCGATCCACATAAGAGCCCCGAGACCACCGTTTGCCATACCAAGGCCCTGCCCTTGGGGGATATCGAACAAAAGTGGAGGTTCCTCAGACAAATACTTTTAAAAAAAGTCTTTTCCTGGCTTTTTAAACAACTTAATTTGTGTTGGTTTGGGGTTTTATTTGATATTTTTGTAAACACAGGGATGTCTTCTTATCAACAATTCCAGTCAAACAATTGATGACCTGGCACTTTTGGATATTTCACGTAGAACAGCTAAAGTTCCACACGGGCAGATATAGTCCCCCCCCCCCCCTTTCCACTTGAATAACCTAATAGTGTTGATAGGGCGTTGAACCTTAACCATTGCACATGTTCAAGTACATGTATTGGCCTTCAGACACCGGGTCGACGACTGTTCCTAGTACTGGTCACCTAATGTAAAATACTAGGCGAGAGAGCAGCTAGGATGTTAAATTAAATTAATTAAAATTTCCATCATGAATCTCGACAGGTAACAAAGTTGGAACCCACACCTCCCAGTAACCAGGGTTAATAAATTTACCGACTAAGGGCCAATCAAAGCACTAAACGTGTCATTCTAATCTAAAGCATTTTGTGTATGAATCGACCAAGTTCAAATTCTATAACTCGCCGTCGTCCATGTTGATCTCGGCCTTTACTTATTATGACGGCGAAAAGTGGCATACAGCAGCGACGAACCGGCTACATGCAGCCTCGTGCCACGGCTGTGCGGGGAAGCGTCCTGCGCGAACCGGCCACCTGCAGAGAACCGGCCACCTGCATTGTGCTGCACATTTTTTGTGATTCCATAACCGGCTACATGCGAAATATAACTATCGGTTGTGGTATTTAAGAAAAATCAAGTAGTATTTGGTCCCAACACTTATAACTTAACCTTTTGTATAAAAATATGAAAGATTGTGCTGCGCGTTTTAACAATAATCAGTTTTTTGTCCCTCCTGTAAAATTTGCCTTTCTGCATGTAGCCGGTTTGTGAATCCCATCGACGATGACTTATCAGGAGAGCTTGGTGTTGATGTGTGTCGAGCACAGTCAGATGTTGTAGGCTGAACTGTTTTATAGAAGAACGTCGTGGTGAAATCAGGTGCTCGTCGGAATAATGAGATCGAAGATATTGTTATTTTCCGCCTGGCTTGCAAATTTTGTCGATTTTTATTCCTTTTTTGAGAAGGATAGGGTTGGA
>NW_004797868.1:361852-364791 GCF_000002075.1 Aplysia californica | reverse complement strand
TCTCAGCATCGTTTGCTTTTCATTTAAAAACATATTTTGTGTGGACCCTACTTTAAAAAAGCAAAGCAATAAATAAATAATTAATAAATAGATAACATAAATAAATAAATAGATAAATAAATAAATAAATAAATAAATAACTGCACACGCACAGAAATCGTTGATTCAAGGCACAACGATGTAAATGTTCAGTTTCCAAGAACTTTCAAGCTACGGAAGTCACCAAACTACGGCGTCCATTTTCTGGCTTATTATGTTTATTGTGTCCCACGCGCTCATATTATTATGACCTTATGCAGCTGTAAGCGCCGTAATACACCCCTATCAAAGAAATATGTATAAGTTAGGAGTTGGTCTTCAATTCTGCCTGTCAGTGTTATCCTAGGCTGAGAGGGATGCAAGCTCGTGCCTTCTGCAAACTGCTAGTTTAATTAATTGAAAAAAAAAATAAAAAAAATAAAAGCAATCATCATCATCCGGTGCTTTGCCGACTGGCGTGGACGATCATGGACCTCCACTTCACTCTATCTCGTGTTGCAGCAATGGTGTCTGTTGTTCTTGCTGCTTCCAGCCATGTTGTCAACTTGTCCAGTATCTTTTCCCTCTGTCTGCCTCTGCCTATCTTTCCATCAAACTTTCCTGTTGTTGCAATATTCTCAAATGCTTCTTTCCGCTTTGTGGGTCCAATGAAATTTGCCTGTCGCTTTCGTGTATTCGTCCTAAGCTGTGGTCTGCAATTTGCTTCAACTAAGACTTCTTCATTAAAAAAGTAATACCCTGTAATAAATAATAACAATAATGTTAACATAAAACAGTATGCACGATTTATTTTTTTCACTTTCGTTATCTCCCCTGATAAGCGATATCGGAAAAACCTCACTTTTGTCGTGTCGTTATCTCTAGTTTGGTACGAGTTTTACGGCGCTTGCAACTGCATAAGGTCATTATGAGCACGCTCGGTGCTATCTCTATCTATCCGAACGTTAGATCTAGATGCATTAAGCGTTATCCATTATCATCTGATTCCTCTGTCGTTTGTTCTTTTTTTACTAGTCTTATTTCACCTATTGCCTCTAAAACGAGAACTAGTTAAGCATACTACTTGACTTAGTCTTGTACATGTAATTGATAATAATATGTATACATATGATGACATTTCTATCACATTTTTTTGGCGGGTGGTTGAAGGGTGCCACTGGTGTGTACTACTTCTTCCCTTTCTCTCTGTTGTTTCTGTCTCTATCTTATTATTTTCCACCACTAAGTGACCATTATTGTGCAGATGTGCTTTTTACTCAAACAAACAACAAATATGTTTTTTTAAAAATCATTAAAGAAACAAACAAACATATCACGTTTTTTTAAAGCCATCAACCGCTTTGGCACGGTAGGTTAAAAACATAGTCCTTCAGGCGGGAGATCTTGGTTCGAATCCGAGTGATTTCTCGTTCGCTGTTGGGTATATCGTCTCACCCCCCCCCCCCCCCCCCCCCCCCACACACCCCAAAACCAGGGCAGTGCTACTGACTGAAGTTGTCTTTAGGCCATTCCCAAAGGGAGGATATATAACATGTTCTTAGGCACAGTAAAATTGTAATTGAACTGATTTATCGGTGTCATGCTCATACTGTGCCGGAACAACATAGGGGGAACTGCAGCTTTTTCTTTCCTCATCCTTAGGCTTACTATCCTCAATTTTTCTCTACTTCTTTTGTATGTTTGTCACTCTCTGGTGAATTGCTATTTCCGGGGTGCCTTGACAGTCGAAGAAGACTGTGCTTTTGAGGCTAGAGAGGTGAGCTGAGTAAGCCTGATTCCCTGTAAGGACTTCTCTGTTGACATCCACCTCTTGGCGCTCATATTACCTTATGCAGTTGCGAGTGTTGTGAAACCTCTACTAAAACTAAATTCTAAGAGTATGTCGTCTCAGCTCGGTTTTACGGAGTCTGGCAGGGTTGCCAGATTTATTTCTTGTGCGACTGACAATTTCGGTGTCAAATTCCGGTAGTTTTGGTTCCAAATTAGACAGTTTTGTAGTCAAATAGATAGTTTTGGAGCTAAATTCTGAAACTGTATTATTCAGTCCTATCATTAATACTAATAATCGATAGACAGCATTTGTATAGCCCAAATTCCGCTCAACAGCAAGTTCTGTGCGCGGTACAATCTGTACTGTTATTCCAGCAGATCTGGTAGGACTCTGAAACAATCGCAATTTTCTGGAAAGCATACAGTGCAAGCTGCCGTTTTAAAGGCCCTACAACACACTCACATACTGACAAAATCTTTCGATGTCTATGACGGGGTAGTGGGTGATTGGCGGGTGCTCTGGTGTGGTTTGCTACTTCTTCCCTATTAAACATCTGTCTTCCTTATCTCCCCACCTTCTATTTTGTGTTCTCTCTAGTAACACCTCTAATTTTCCGCACTTATATGACTTTATTGTGTTGCAAGTGCCGTATAACACTTACTGAAACTAAAACAATGACGAGGTACCCATCCCACCTGGGTGAAGTGGGGAAAATTAGTCGGGAAAAGTGTTCCACTTTCGAAATGGCGCAGATTGCGTCGTGTAGATAGTTCTCATGCCCAGTGCGCACTGAGTAAGAGGGTTCATAAGTTCAATTCATTTGTTTGTTTGATTAAAGAGAAGTACGTGAGTGTGTGTGTGTGTGTGTGTGTGTGTGTGTGTGTGTACGTGTGTGTGTGCGTGTGTGTATGTGTGCGTGTGTGTATGTGTGTGCGTTCACGAGTGCGTGTGTCCTAGTGATTGTGATGCCTGTGCGTCTACACATGTATGTGTACGTGTGTGTGTTTGTACGTCTGTGTGACAGCTGCGAATAAACAAAGACAATACAAATACGATCAAGCGTCTTACATATGTGCACATTCTTCTCCCTCTCTCCCTCCCCCGACACACGTTCACACTCACACACACA
>NW_004797868.1:350589-361181 GCF_000002075.1 Aplysia californica | reverse complement strand
CCCCCCCCTTTTTCTCCGAACCTCTCTCTTTTCTCACACAGCGTACATCATCCAAAACATTTAGTAATTTAGTAGACATTTGAATCTTCTTCTTTTCGATTGCAGCACACTTGAAGTCCGGTATCTGTCATATTATTACGGGCCGTCCTTCTCAGTTCATCTGTCGGCCCCACTGACACTACAATAGAAGCTATACGGGCCTAAGATGAACTGAGAAGGACGGGCCGTATAGCTTCTATTGTAGTGTCAGTGGGGCCACGTTTCTTGTCTCAGGGCCTTGTGTGTCTTGTAGTGCTGAAGGATGTGTTTAACAGTTTGATCCACTTCTCCACACTTGCATTTTGGTGATTGTACTAGTTTTAAGCTTATGTACATAATATGTTGTCTCAGTCTTGTGTGTTGTGTTCTTAGAATGAAGATAATCACTTGTTCGTGGGTGCTCTGGTGTGGCTTGCACCTTCTTTCCTATCAAACATCTATCGTCCTGATCTCTCCTCCTTCTTTTTATGTTTGTTGCTCTCTTGTAACACCTCTAATCTTCGACACTTATATGACTTTATTGTGTTGCAAGTGCCGTAAAACTCTTACTGAAACTAAATCACTTGTTCTTGGCTGGACACCTCATGTTAGCTTTCTGTTGTCTGTGGTGCTTTAAATAGTGTAAATGTATTTTTTATAAGAGTTGTTATTTCTATGTAGTTAACGCTGTTGTCTGGTTGCTCTTTCTGTGCCGCTAGTTTGGCCATCCTGTCTGCCTGTTCATTTCCAAAGACACCACACCACAGTGTGGTGGAATCCACTGCAGACGTGTGATGTCCTCAATTACCTATCGCACCCTTGGTAGTTTGCCGGCAGTGATGCTGACATGGCATCTGCTAAGAATACTATTAATTGGCTTTGGGGGTCTACCACTTCCCTGATGATGTTTGCTGCTTGTGTTAGAGCCTCCGTCTCTGTCCTGTAGTTGTGTACCATCTCGCCCTGTTGGGACTGCCTTCTGCTTGTCGTCGTCCATTTGGGAACTGTACACACAGTCCCGCTCCTCCTCTTTTCAATGCACCAGTGGAGGGTCGTTGGCGGGTGCTCTGGTTTGGTTTGCCCCTTCTTTCCTTAAAAAAAAAAAAATGTTGTCTCTATCTTCCCTCCTTCTTTTTTGTGTTTGTTACTTTCTTGTAACACCTCTAATCTTCGGCATTTATATATGACCGTATTGTTTTGTAAGTGCAGTGTAAAACTCTTACTAAAGCGAATAGCATCAGTAGCAGATCCGTCCGTATAGATCCTTACCCATGCTTCACGGGGGTATCTTCCTTCAAGCATGGACAGGGTGAGGGTTTTCTTGCTCAAGTTCCTGTGGTTATCTTTTGTGGTGAACATAGAGACAGATATGTGTGAATAGTTATTCTTGTTCTTTTCTTTATCTACGATGGTGCCTCTGGGGTATGGCTCAACATGTTCACTTACGGTCTTGTAAGGATTCTCTGTATTCTTTTGCGTTCCTTTATAAAGTTGAATCTCTTAATCAAGTCCTGTGGGGTTTGTTCTGGATGTCCTTGTGTGTATATAATGATCCTCCATAGCTCTCAGACTCAGTTTGATGTATTGTATTAGGGCCTTGCATGATATTTGAACGAATTAAAGAATTTGATCTCTTTTTAAAAAAGCATTGCAGATTTTGGGCCCATGGTATTCAAATGCCCATTCACCTATTGTGATAAGATGGTAAAGGAAATGTCTTTTTGTCAGCTGATGACTTTAAACTGCGAGTTGGAATATACAGTTTCAACAGATTTGACAAAATATGATGTCGCATTATTATACCAGTATTTGTGACATAGAGTAATAAAGTGTCCATAAAAGAGATGTGACAGTGTCTAGCTTTCTTTTCTGAAAAACACAAAAGAAAACGAAAAGACAAAACAAAATCGGACAAAAATCTACAAACAAAATCCCAAAGCAGGGGAACAGAACAGCCAAAAACATGGAATCTTTTTTACTTTTCTGTTTTTAATTTTCTTTTCCCCATTTCTGAAAAAAAAAAAGTGAAAAGCTGAAATCTAGATAAACAGATGAACAAGCAAAACGTTTAAGCTACTGTACTGTCCTTTTTTCTTATCACACACTTCTCGATGTATAGGGGATAAACGAAAAAGAAAAAAAAAAAGAACAAAAAAGTGAAAGGGGACAAGCCATGACAATGTTGCTGACGCCAGACATCCGCCAGTGCCGAGTGAGAAAAGGGGGGCTTGAATTACCCCAGCGGCAAGAAGACCACGGAGTGAATTAATATATCATAACTCTTTGACTGACTCGTCTCTTTTACTTTTACGGACTTCCTTTCCACCCACAGACCTTATCGATAAACCCACGTACCGCAAAAGAATGTTCCCCGGAGAAATACGTAGATCTTTTATTGTAGTGTCATCCTAGTTTTCTCAGTACAGATTCCAACCATGTTGGTCGGTAGCTGGATCTCCTAGACTCTTAGCCTTTTTCTGTGCGATCGTTTCAGAGACGGTGTTCACAATATGGGCCGCTGGGTCTAGTCTTTTAGGGCTGTACCTCGCGTCAGTTGAAGTTCTCCCACAAAGACAATATTTGTAGCTCGATTCAAAACTGACATATTTAAGCACTTACGGTTCGGCGCTTTGAAATGTCGTTTTATGGAAAGTCTACGAAAGCCTACACACATATCAATCATGGACGCTTATTGACGTAATGTGTTGTTTGCATCTCTGAGTTTTGGGGATTTTTTTTATTGGGAGGATGGGGGGAGCGGTTGGAAGGGAAGAGGGGATGTTTTTTATTTCTTTCTTTAAAAAAAAAGGTTTGTTCGTTCGCTCCTGATAAGCGATATCGAAAAGCCAACTTTGTGTTATCTCTGTCTAGCTGTTAGATGGATTTAGTGTTTTCCGTTATCACATCATTACCTACCCTTCGGTTGTCTCTCTTTTTTGTGTGCATGGTTTTTTGTTTTGTTTTTGGTTTTTTTTTTAATTTTGTTTTTTTCTAGATCTCTATACTTATTTCACTTATTGTCCGTGAAGCCGATTTTTTGCTGTTACCATAAAAACAAAACAAGACCTATAATTTCAGGCGATTGAATCAGCCCCCTTAGTAAAAGTGCAATGTCATCATAATATTATGTTCCCGTTGTTGGTGGTTGGCGGTTGGCGGGTGCTGTGGTGTGGTTTACTCCTTCTTTTCTATCAAACATAATTATATCGTCCTTATCTCTCCTCCTTCATTTTGTGCGTTCGTTACTCTCTTGTAACACCTCTAATCTTCGGCACTTATATGGCCTTATGCAGTTGCGAGGGCCGTAAAACCTCTACTAAAACAAAAACTCTCTTCTCCTTCATTTGTGAGGCATCATGGTGAAATCAGGCGCTCGTCAAAATAATTTAATCGAATAAACGCATTTTTCCTCCAGTTTGGCAATTTTCATGGAATTTTTCTTTTTTGGCTCATCACATTGTATGTCCGTATAAAAACACATTTTCGGTAAATTTTACTTAAAAATGTTGATTAATGGCACAAAATATGCAAATTGAAGTTTTCAAGGACTCTCAAGCTGTAGAAGTTACCAAACTTTGGCGGCCATTTCCTCTCTAATTTTACCGCTAAAAACCATGCTACCCAGCTTTTTTAATGGCAAATACCTCAACTTCTATTCAAAATAGATGGGCAATTTTTTCACAGAAAGCAAGGCAAATGAATAAGCCTCCAGTTGATACCAATAACTCCACATGCCCCAAAATTGACGAGCGCCTGATTCCACCGTGTCATGACACATTTTGAGCGTTTGTTTTTCTCTTGTAACTCCTCTAATCTTCGGCACTTAAATGACCTATATTGCGCTAAAAAATTCTTGACTCAACTTTTCCTCAAATACTTCTTTTATGAATGAATCAACGTCATTCATACTAGGCGCAGAAGTTTGTTTCTGAAGTTTGTCTGATTGATAGAGAGAGAGAGAGAGAGAGAGAGAGAGAGAGAGAGAGAGAGAGAGAGAGAGAGAGAGAGAGAGAGAGAGAGAGAGAGAGAGAGAGAGATTGAGGCGGGGGGGGGGGGGTAATTAAATAGATTCCTTGTATGTAGACCTGTACACAATGCTATCCCCTTTATAGTGGAGTTGAACTTGCAAATGGTCACGTTTAAGCACAAGTGGGCTATCCCTAAAACTGCTGTTATGAGAAAATCGTTGCTAACGTTTTTGCCCCTTGTTCAGTTTCTTTAAAAGACAAGGAGAGTTTTCTCTATAACCAAACAAATATACACTCCAATGAAACAAAATTTCTCCTATCGGTATGGCAATGCCTAATTTTGGTGTAGGTCACAGGCCAACATTTCTGGAAACCCTCGAAATCTGGGTTAGCCCGCTTGTTCTTTAAAGCGACCAAATACAGCCAAACCTGCCTAAACGGAAACTTATGTAAGACGGAAATCTGTCCTAACGGAACCTCTCTACCCCCCCCCCTCCCCCCTTTGATACATTCCTCAATAATTACCACAATAAGACGGAAACACGTCTAACGCGGAAACGGTAAAAAGAAATTCCTTCCTTTCGGAGGGCTTTTACCTGTCTAAGACGGAATATGCTTTGTCCACTCAGCCCTAATTCGAAACAAAACCAAACGTATATTATTATATCTATCAAGTTTGATTCCTTCTGCTCTAACTTTTACGCCATGGCGCCAGGCGAGGAAGGGGAGTAGGGGTGCAACTTTGGGGTAGATGTTACCGCATCCGTGTGAGCCAAAAGTCGTACTGGCATGAACTTGATTTGAGCCCTTATTCCCTTTGTCCTTGGGAGGATCTATTAATCGATCCCCCGATTCACGGCCAGAAAAAAACAACCAAGCACGTTTGTTTTTGAGGCTGCTAGTCGGGCAATCGGTTTGTGCCACGATGGTCGCTTTGTGCCCCCAATCTGGCTAGCCCCGCCTACTAAACCGAACAGAACGTGCCGATGGTACAGATGGTCAGGGTGTTGTGGGTGTGAAATCTCACCAGTGTCTGTGAAAGTGTTCGGGTGGCGCTCCATCACGGAAACTTTCATGAGTAGCCAGAGGCCAGAGGTGTGAAATTAGTTGGACAAATGTCTGCCTGCCTCCCTGATCGTAGGGCCAGCCGAGAAAACAGTTCCTCGAATCGTTGTTACTTGTACGAGAGGGGTGGCATTGGTTGACTGTGCCTATTACACCGATGGGTGGGGCTAACGGTGGGAGTAGCGTACTGGGTGGAAGCAAAGATGTTCAAACGTTTCTATTTTTAATATGTCCAACAGCGGTCCTAATAAATGAAAGCACTGGTCGCAATGGATGAGTATGATTGACGCATGTCATTATCTGAGAGGATAGCAGTTTATATGGACATGTAGGTAAATTTTTACTTTCACTCCCCACTCCCGCACATAGATGCTCTGCTTAGGGGTCAAACTGCAGTATTGTTTGCTGTAGATAACACATAAAGCCACTCAAACTGTCGTAAATCAATTATTTTCAAGAAATTTTCAAACCTAACGGGAAAATATCAAATTACGGGTTAAAACCGCCTTGTACCCCCCCCCCCCTCCCCCCCCCCCTCCCTCTTCCATTGGTCAAAAGCGCTCAAATTACTACGCGTTTAGGCTTAGTGTGATGTAGCTCGATTAAAAACCATCAGATATTCTTTTTTAAATATTAATATACGACGGTAATGAAGTTGATATTCGTGTTCAGCGCATCAATATTTAGTGGAAAATGGACAACTGGTAGCTGAGTGTGAGACGGGAGGGAAAGTGAAAGAATACCGACATATATTTCTAATACCAAATGCAGTACATGTATTTCTGTTACTTGTGCAGTACATGTATTTCTGTTACTTGTGCAGTACATGTATTTCTGGGGGTTCTCGTGGTCGAGAGGTTACGGTGTTTTCCTCTCATTCCTGGACAGCGACGGAAAATTTTCTCCTTTAAAATGTTTTACTTTCACCTCCTATCTTGCTCTCTAACTGTTTCTGTCGTCTGCTTTCGTCTCCATTTCCTGCCCCCCCCCCCCCCTCACCTTCTTTGCCCCCTCCTCTGGACTCCTGGCTCTTTCTGCAGCCTTTCTACTACTACTCCTTGGCTTCTTCTTACTGCTGTCTTTCAGCCACACCCCTGATTTTCTGACAGGAAAGATCTACACCTAGCCTTCCCGGACAAGTGCGAAACATTTCGGAGGTCCTGTGTGCAAGTTGTGCACGTTAAAGATGCTTTAGGGATCCAAAATCGATGAGTAGGTTTCGGCGCTTCCTGGGCAAAATAACAAAAAACAAAAACAAAAACAAAAAAATATCCTACCAACTGAGAATGCTTGATGTGTCCGGTGAGCTCATATGACCTTATACAGTTGCGAGTGTCGTAAAACACGTGAAAACCCCCCAAAACAAAACAAAAAACAAACCAAAACACCATGTATTTCTAATACATGTATCCGACAACCTTTGGTGTCAGTATTTCTATCATTTTGTCTCTGTTTATTTTTCTTTCTTCTCCCTTGTGACGTCGGTGACCTAGTGGTTAGGTTACCGGACTCCAAATCGTGAGGTTGTGTGTTCAAGTGTTCGAGCTTCAGCCCTGACGTTGTGTTCTTGGGAAAGGCACTCTACACACACACACACGCACACACACACACAGACGCACGCACGCACGCACGCACGCACGCACACACACACACAAACAAACAACCAGGTGACCAGAAACAAAGTTCGTCCAAAAAGAACGCTGATAGTACCGTAATGAATTCAGGAAAAGGCACCGAAGTTTGCCAAAACCAAGGTCATGAATCCAGATTCATTATAAGTGCAATAAATTAATGCATTATGACATCTTTGCAAGATATGTTCCAGGTGCTTCATTTGTTGAGTAAAGCACACTTTGACACGCCGAGTTAAAGTGACAATGACGCTTTGACACTGCACTACCTTAGAATGACAAAGTTCTATTTGACACTTTTGGTTGTTTCGAGTTACAGAGACCATGAGGTCAGAAACCAAATGTTCTACCTGCTCTTTCAAAATCGTAAGGTTATTCGGAGTCATTATCAAGATATCCGCAAAAAATTATTTTTGAAAAAGCTTGACGTTTTGTCAAACTCAATTATTTTATTTAACGTAAATTTTTTTTAAAACTAGGTACTGAGCAGATATAGAACCTTGTAATTCTGAGGTAGCGACTGCCTGAGGAAAAATCTCTTTTATATCCTTCATGATGCCTTCTCTCAAATACTGACGTTTGGAATATTCTCGAAGGTTTCTCCACACACTTTGTCCGTCCAGCATCCCTAAAGACAAAACGTTGATGGCTGTCGGGTGCTCTGGTGTTGTTTGCTTCTTCTTTCCTACCAAACATCTATCGTCCTTATCTCCACTTTTTCTTTTTTATGTTTGTTATTCTCTTTAAACACCTCTAATCTTCTGGCGCTCATATGGCCTTATTCAGTTGCGTGCGCCGTAAAATCTCGACTAAAACTAAAGCCCAGTTGACTCGGATCCAAAGAGTTTAGGGGTCGTCCAGTTCTGCTCAATCCCATGACAAACTGTCCTGTTGTTATACCTTGTGACCATCGGGTCAGGTCGCGTCTATCGCCCGACTCGTCGCCTGAAAAAAAACGAGTCTGTTTTAGAGGTGACGAGTCGGGCGTGATCGGTTTGTGCCATGATAGCCACTTTGCACCCTCTATCTGGCAAGCAAACCGACACGACCGGACCCGATCCCCCAATGGACACCCCGTATTACCAAAATAGAATAAATGTGAGGCGTGCTGACAAAATGATCGCAATCCACAGAGATGGAGATATTGGCAAAAAATCGACACTAGGGTCAAATTTATAGAATGTCTGTTGATGTCATGCTCTTTAACCATATAACTTGCCTATTATTGTTTCATACTTATAAATAATTGAAAAAACTTCACCTATAAGCGTGATGCATCTATTTGTTTAGGGCTTGGATCCGAGAAGTAACTCATTTTGACAGCACGCTTCACAAATGGTTGCTGGTTTGGGGGAGAACAGCTACGCCGGAGACATGCCGTGCAGCCCCATATTTCTGGAATTGCTGGTTCTGTCTCCTTTCAACCCCCCCTCCCCCCAAATCCACCCATCCATCCATCCATCCATCCATCCATCCATCCATCCATCCATCCAACCATCCATCAAACCATCCTTCTGTCTATCAAAATAAACAGACAATTCCCCTTTGAAAACCCCCAAAACAAAAAACAAAACAATTCAAGCTTCTCGAGACCTTTGAAAGGATGGTGTGGTATCCGCCAGAGTTCACTGAAATAGTAAGCTGATCTTATTCGAGAAAACAAAGGGCCCGATGAGTAGGTGGTTGGTGGGTGGGTGCTCTGGTGTGATTTGCTTCTTCCTTCCTATCAAACATCTATCATCCCTTTCTCTCCTCCTTTTTTTGTGTGTGTTTTTAATCTCTTGTAATACCTCTCTAATCATCGCTCCGACGTTGTGTTCTTGGGAAAGGCACTTTACACGTTAATCTCTTGTAAGTGGGTGGTTGGCGGGTGCTCTGGTGAGGTTTGCTCCTTCTTTCCTATCAAATATCTATCGTCCTTATCTCCACTCCTTCTTTTTTATGTTTGTTACTCTCTTGTAACACCTCTAATCTTCTGGCGCTCATATGACCATATGCAGTTGCGAGCGACGTAAAACCTCTACTAAAACAAACAAAATCTATACTTTTTTGCCATCGTTTGCACTTACTTATCATAATTATGACCTCGTTGTGTTACAAGTGCAGTAAATGAGTCGGACGGGTGAGCTCCGACTATACTGACCGATTACCCCGTCCTGATGGTATTGATCACAATATCGGTACTCTATGTTGTTGTCATGTATTTGTATCTTAAATTAAAAATGCAGATTAAATTAGAAATGATGAATAGAAATAGACTCTCAATTGGCTTTGGATCCGCTGGTAGCATTTCATGGGTGGTTGGTGGGAAGGGGGGGGGGTGCTACTGGAAAGTCACGCTTCTTCGCTTTTCTTCTGTTGTTTCTGTCCGTTTGTCTTACTATTTTCTAGCACAACATGACCTTTATTCTGTCGATATACTTCTCTTTGCTCAAACTCAAAACTGGTTACATTTCAAAACAAATTCTCCTTATTCTTCTTGTGTCAACTCCTTATGATTGCAGGCAGGGGACAGGTTCTGTCTTTCTTGCTCCTTTGCCTGGATACATCGAAGGCGTCTACTGATCATTTTTGTTGTTGCCCTCATATTTCGTTCGGTATATTCTGCTCCAGGAGCTCTAGGGCGGGTTGCGGGTTCTTTTTGTTCGTGAATGTTCTTTGTGGAACTGGAGGCGTCGGTAGCCTAGTATGCAGTAAGTCTACCAGAATTGTAACCGTGAGATTGTGGGTTCGGGGTTCCGGCCTCAGCTCATTCCAAGGATATGTCCTTGGGAAAGGCACTTTACACGAATTTCTCTTTTGACTCGGTCCTTTCGAAGATGAACGTTAAACTCGGAGGTCTGGCCTCTTAAATAACCAAATAGTGTTGATAGGGGAGTTAAACAGATACCATTTTTCACCATGGTTGGTGGGGGGAGGGGAAGTGTGATTTTGGGAGGAGGGTGAAGTTCTTGGGGGCGGGGTGGGAGGAGCTGGGAAGGTGAGGGGAAAGGGGGAAAGAATGGGGGATGGAGGGTTTGAAACGTGACAAGACTGTACTCGCAAATATGATGACCAAGGATGCCAGTCTCCTTAGACAGTCTTCAAGTAGCTATAACGTCCGTTACAGTTCCCCAAAAGCTTGGGGTTTTCCTGTGGAGACCTCTGAAGAGGGAGATAATGCTTCCCATTGAGAAAGTCTCTCCTACCAAAGTATGGAGAAGATAGTTTTTGGATATCAAGAATTCAGCCGTTGTCTTTCTTCGAGTCATTGTTACAGCGTTATCACCGTCCTATAGAGCCTGCTGGATATCCTGTGTGTGCTTGTGTGGCTGGCTACACATCGCTCAAGTGTTTGGGAATTTCATGCAGCTTGTTACAGGTTTTGAGATAACGACTCTGACCTACGTGACCCAGGTTCATGACCTTT
This sequence comes from Aplysia californica, assembly GCF_000002075.1. Taxonomy (NCBI): domain Eukaryota; kingdom Metazoa; phylum Mollusca; class Gastropoda; order Aplysiida; family Aplysiidae; genus Aplysia; species Aplysia californica. The sequence goes on along the minus strand of NW_004797868.1, from coordinate 351,090 downwards.
CTAGGGCGATTTGTGGATATAGTTCTGAGGAAGCACGTATGGCTTACAGTTACACACTTGCAGAACTTTGCACACAAAAGGTGACTCGTCAATAATGTCGATTTTGTTTGCGTCAGTAATTAAAATGAAATATTTAGTACTATTTTGGGAAAATACACGAATGCATGAAGGAAAAGGGTGAAGAGAGAGAGAGAGTGTGTGTGTGTGTGTGCGTGTGTGTGTGTGTGTGTGTGTGTGTGTGTGTGTGTGTGTGAGAGAGAGAGAGAGAGAGACAAACAGAGAGAGAGACATAGAGAGAGACAGAGAGAGAAACACACAGAGAGACACAGAGAGAGACAGAGAGAGAGAGAGAAAGACAGAGAGAGAAAGACAGAGAGAGAGAAAGACAGAGAGAGAAAGACAGAGAGAGACAGACAGAGAGAGACAAAGAGAGACAGAGAGAGACAGAGAGAGAAAGACTGACAGAGAGAGACACACAGAGAGAGAGAGAGAGAGAGAGAG
>NW_004797868.1:345835-350240 GCF_000002075.1 Aplysia californica | reverse complement strand
ACACACACACACACACACACACACACACACACACACACACACACACACACAAGACTATAAATACAGTTTGTCCAAAAGAACGCTGATAGAACTGTCATGAATAAACGTAAAGACACCAAAGTTTGCAGAAACGTAGATCTTAAATCCGGATTTATTTTATGTTATAATGTTATATGTTCTGTTAATGACACATAACTAGCAGTCAAACAGATTACGAAAGATACGGTACAGGAACTGACTGGAAGACTGACATGCTAACAGACTTGTAGACAGACACTGTTAGTCGCTACCCAAGAATTACAAAGCTCTATCAATCTGCCTTTGGTACCTAGTTTTGAAAACTTTGACTTAAGAATTTAGAATTTCACATCATGCCAAGCTTTTTCAAATGCAATTCTTTGAATATCCCGATAAGGACTCCGAATAATCTTACGATTTTGATAGAGCAGATAGAACATTTGTTTCTGACTTTATGGTCTTAGTCTTAGTGAATAAAAACGGCCAAAATATGTCAGGTAGAACTTTGTAAGCTTTAGGTAGCGATGCAGATAACTTGTGAGATGAATAGGAATACCGGAAGGTGTTGATATGTTTGGTTTTGGGGGATATTGCCCCCCCCAAAAAAGTCGGAATAAGCGGGTATTACACGCATCTAACCGATCGAAACAGTTCGGCCGGATATACCTGGTGCCCAGTGGTACGATCGGGTCGGGTCGGGTCGGTTTGCTCGCCAGATTGAAGCCGCAAAGTGGCTATCGTGGCACAAACCAATCGCCCGACTTGTTGTCAGAAAAGAAACATAGTGTTTTCGTAGGTGGTTGGTGGGTGCTCTGGTGGGGTTTTCTACTTCTTTCCGGTCAAAGATCTATTATACTTATCTTTCCTTCTTCTTTATTTGGGTTTGCCAGTCTTTTGTAATACATCTAATCTTCCGTACTTATATGACCTTATTGTTTTACAATCATCATCATCACCATCATCATCATCATTGTAGATTACAGGGAATATAAAAAGGGTTTGAGACTTAGTAGACTTTTCAAATTTAATAAGTTTGACGTTTCGCCCGGTAAAAGGCTTCTTCAGGAACATGTACAAAAAAATATCATCATCATCATAATCATCATCATCATCATCATCATCATCATCATCATCATCACCATCACCATCACCATCATCATCATCATCATCATCATCATCATCATCATCATCATCATCATCATCATCGTCGTCATCGTCATCGTCATCGTCATCGTCATCATCGCCATCATCATCAACATCATCATCATCATCATCGCCAAGTGCCAGATCTGCGACAGACATCGACGATTTTCTCCATGCATTCCTTTGCTTGGATTCCACGAAAATTTACAACGGAAAAATCTTCCACACTTTTCTCCTTGTCCTTCCTTTCCTTAAATCACTACGATATAGCATTCTGCCCCGTGGTTCTAGGAAATATCACCAATAATACTTCACTGCTTTAGAATTTAAAACGTTTTATTTGACATTTGTAGCCGGTTTAAGCAACTCCGATCATGAAGTCGAAACCAAAATAATGTTCTATCTGCTTTATCAGAATTGTAAGATTATTCGAAGGTCGTTATGTGGGTGGTTGGCGGGTGCTCTGGTGTGGTTCTCTTCTTCTTTCCTATCAAGCATCTATCGTCCTTCTTCTGCTTTATGTTTGCTACTCCCTTGTAACACCTCTAATCTTCGGCACTTATATGACCTTATTGTGCTGCAAGTGCCGTAAAACATTTACTAAAACTAAAAAACTAGAATTTAAAAGTTCTCTGTGACAGTTGTAGCCGCTTTGAGCTACTAAGACCATGTGGTCGAAACCAGAGTAAAGCCCTCTCTCTGCTCTATCAGAATCGTCAGATTATGCGAAAGTCGTGTTCAAGATATTCAAAGAATTGCATTAGAAAAAGCTTGACAGTTTGTGAAACTCAAAAGTTTTGACGTCAGATTTCCCAAAACTAAGTACTCAGCAGATACAGATTTCGAATTCCTGGGTGGCGATTTGTTGATAATACACTGTGCCTTCCTTGATTCGTTTCAGGTCGTCATTTTAAGCACAATTTATTAGACCCTGCGAGCATACCACGGTCTGATATGACTTTATGCTTTCTTAACCCTATCCGTGCGTCGTGTTTTACTATCGTATCCATACGAAGTGGGGAACTCCCTGCCACCACTTTCCAAAGAGGAAACTTACTCGTTAATCCGATCCGTACCCTTTGCATAGCAGTCTGCCAAAATGATTTTTGGAGAAATACTGAAAGTTTCAAAGAGATCTTTTTACTAGAAGTATGCTAAAATTTGAAGAATACAACCTCGGGTGTGCAAAATGACCCCAGGGCGTATGAATAGGGTTAAAGACGTCCATGGAGGCTCTTGTGGTCTAGAGGTTAAGGTGTTCGCCTCTCATTCAATAGGTCCAGGGTACGAATCCGGATTTCACGGATTTTTTTCTCTCTAACTTGTTCCCCTTCTCTACTCTACTTTCGTCTCCTCTTTCTGCCACCACCTCCTCACCTCCTTTGGCCTCTCCTCTGGGCCCTTGACTCTGTGGGTGGTTGGCGGGTGCTCTGGTGGGGTTTGCTCCTTCTTATAAAAAATCTATCATCTCTATCTCCCCTTTTTCTTTTTTTGTTTTTGTTACTCTATTGTAACACCTCTAATCTTCGGCACTTATAATACCTTATTGTGTTGCATGTGCCGTAAAACTCTTACTAAAACTTTTTTTGAACTGACTCTTTCTGCAGCCCTTCTACTGCTACTCCTTGGCTCCTGCTGACTCTGGTGTCTTTCAGCCACAACCCTGGTCTTATGGTAGGTAAGATTACACCTAGCCTTCTCGGATAAGGGCGAAAAATCTCGTTGTGCACGTTAAAGATCCTTTAGTGGTCCAAAATCGATAGAGTATGTTTCAGCCGCCACCCGAACAAAATTCAAAACTTCCTACCTACTGAAAATGTTTAATGTGTCCCGCGCGCTCATATGACCTTATGCAGTTGTGAGAGCGCCGTAAAACGCTGAACAAAGGTTGAAATTCAAAGCCCTCCTTTCGGAGGTGGACGTTAAACTCGGAAGTTCCTCCTCTTAAATAACGCAACAGTGTTGATAAGGGCGTTAAACCTACACAAGTTCACCATTTTTTTTTCAGACTATTTATGATCTTGGGCTGTCGTAGTCTGTGTGGGTGGTTGGGAGGGGGGGGGGCACCACTGGTAGGTCCTACTTCTCTACTTTACCTCTGTTGTTTATGTTTGTCTGTCTTACCTTTTCACAGCACTAAATGACCATTATTGTGTCGATGTGCTTCTCTTTACTCAAACAAACAACTAAACAGGAATCATGGTCTAAAGGATACTGTGTTAATAATAATAGATAGCATTTGTAAAGAGCAAATCCCCGCTCAACAGCAAGCTCTATGCGCTTCACAATCTATACTATTACCCCAGCAGACCTGAGAGCATTCTGAAACAAACTCAACTTCCTGGGAAGCATACAATGCAAGCAGCCATTTATAGACGCTAAAACACTAACATACTGACAAGGCCTTTCGCTTTTCAATCAATAGGTCCCGGGTTCGGAACCTGACAGCGGCGGAAACCATTATTTTCCAAAATTGTCCACTTTCACCTTCTCTCCTGCTCTCTAAGTGGGTGGTTGGCGGGTGCTCTTGTGTGGTTTGCTCCTTTTTTCCTATCAAACATCTATCGTCCTTATCTCTCCTCCTTCTTTTTGTGCTTGTTGCTCTCTTGTAACACCTCTAACCTTCGGCACTTATATGACCTAATTGTGTTGCCAGTGCCGTAGAACACTTACTAAAACTAAAACTGCTCTCTAATATCACGTTCTGACATATTTTGCTTTCATCTCCACTTTCTGCCTCCCCTCCCCCTCTGGGCTCCTGACTACTGCTACTCCTGGCTTTTACTGCTGTCTTTTAACCACGCTCCTTATCTTACTCTGGGGGTAGGTAAGGTCTAACACATAGCTTTCTCGGATAAGGTCACGTTTGCAAGTTGTGCACGTTAAAAGATCCCTTGGTGGTCCTAAAATCGGTGAGAGTCGGCGTCGGTCGCCACGCGGGAACAATTTGTAATTAATTCCTATCAAACTGAATTTTCTGAATGTGTCCCCCGTGCTCTTATGACCTTATGCAGTTGCGAGCGCCGTAAAACAAGAAAATAGACTACGGTATTTATAAGTCTTTGATTTGCTTATCAGCAATAGAGCAGCTTCAGGGGCTCTCGTGGCCTAGAGGTTAAGGTGTTGACCTCTCAATCAAAGGTCCCGGGTTCGAATCCGAGTTGTGACCGAAACATTTTCTTCTCTAAATTTGTCTCATTTCACCTCCTTTCGTGCACTCTAGCAATGTTCTGTCGTCTGCTCT
>NW_004797868.1:340424-344814 GCF_000002075.1 Aplysia californica | reverse complement strand
GGGGGGGAGATCTCGTGTTTATGTGTTCAGATATATATAGACAAAGGGAGAACACTCTTGTTGCAGCAGGTGGTTGGTGGGTGCTCCGGTGTGGTTTGCTCCTTCTGTCCTATCAAACATCTATCTCTATCGTCCTTTTTCTCCCCTCTTTCTATTTTGTGTTTGTTTCTCTCTTGTAACACCTCTAATGTTCGGCACGTATATGACCTTATTGTGTTGCAAGTGCCGTAAAACACTTACCAAAACAATACAGATCAACGGGTCGCAGTGTTTAGTGCAGTTTAAGTACGTACATTTCATTGCGGATCGGAGGGGAAGATCTCGTGTTTATGTGTTCAGATATATACAAGGGGAGAACACTCTTGTAGCCGGATCCTACACAGAAGCAACCACCAAGTGATATCTCCCAACAGCAGGGCTTATGGCTGCTGGTGGTAGTGGTGGCGGTGGTGGCGTGGCCTAGATTCGGCTGGGGTCCCCCCTTTGCGTGCTACAAAACTCATAAACATGTGACACTTTGAAACTGTTGCAGATTGGACTACTGCTGTCAACCTCTCCCAAACCCTGTCTGCGCATGTCCGGGCTCACGTTATCAGTGACGTCACTGCTCCAAGAAGGAAAACGAGGCCCAACAGGCTGAGGTGTAACGCGAGCAGTTTATGGTATCTCGCCGCCCTCTCTCCCTCCCTCTCTCTCTCTCTACAATCTTTACAACCCAGAGGCGCGCCTATCTTATCTGCAGGCACAGAAACTCTGTTGACAAAACTTGGCTGATAATTTGGGGTAGGTCACCAATCCACATACCCACGGAATTTTATTATCTTTGTCTGCCAGAGGAGTCCCCCCAAAAAAACCGTGGATAGCTTGTGTTTTGATTCTGCTTTTCCGTTCGATGCCAATTTTTGCTGGCCACTGGAAACCCGGAGGACTACTTTTCCCAGCGCAAGCTTCCTTCCTCTCGTTGGCTGCTACGTGTTGTGGTCGCGCTACTGCGCATGGTGGTGGTGATTTATGCAAATGAGGGGGCCTGTCCCTGTAGCTGAAACCTAATATTTGTGTGATCTTCAAGCTTGTCCTTCCGAGGAAAGTGCTACACGGGATGCGTCCATCCATATTGTAAGTGTTTCCAGCCAATTCCTCATCCCTCTCTCTCCGTCTATCTGTCTGTGTGTAACATGATATTCGTATGTCTCTCACCGCGTGTTCGTCGATCCAGAGCCTGAGACATAAAGTAAAATTTCGGCTTTGTTCGTTCGGTTAGTAATTCCCTTCCGTAAGTCGAGCCGATGTAGATCTAGCTAGGAAGCTGGCAGTGCGGGCCTATCCTACAAGCCTCCTTCGTTCCTTCCTCCGCCCATCTGTGAGTGAGTGAGTCTACGACGTGCCTCCCAGACTGGAAATGTCCAGTGAGTTTGGAGAGAACTGTAGCTTCCTTCCTTCCTTCCTCTAGCCTGGCTCGCTATCTGTCGTCTGTTGGCAACTGCTCTGCTCTGCTCTGCTCCCCTTATCCGTCCTATCTCTCCCGACTGCTGCCCTCCGCCTGGCATTCCATGCTATCTATCCTCCTAGCTTTATCAACCGTTCCCAAAAGGCAGTAATGAAGGCTGATTTATCACAGTCATAACCTCCCTATCAATATGGCCCCACTACTCTCGTTATCTGATGTGTTTGACCGTACAACTACATTGCCCAAAAAGCGATAAAAATTTCTAGGGGGACAGGGAGTAAGAAAGGTCCGACTCGCGACTTCTGCCGCTATCTCTCGATTCCAGGTCTTTGTTTTATCGGCAATACAATCTCTCCGAATGACTCATTTCATGGTCTTTTTACGAAACGGGACCAGTTTATCGTCTGCCACTTATGGGCATACATACTTAGCTTGGTTCCAGTAGATATAGATGTGTTGATTATTGTGTATCAGCAGACTTCTTAGTACAATATGCTGATTCCAGAAATGTAAATGATTTCGGTTAATTGAAATACGATATAGAGCATCAATATTGTTAGCTTTTTAAAATTAACTTAATGAATTTCAAATTGAAAAAAAATCATCAAAGCAGACCTTTTATTAAAAACATACAATGCATACTCTGATAGACTAGCGTCGAATGAAATATCGTTCTGGTTCCAAATTTGAAGGAAGCACATTGCCATATTTCGCTTTGAATTTGAACTCGGGCCAACAGTGAAGCGATGCTCGTCTATCGAGTGCTGTAAGGATGTTGATATTGTTTAGAAATATTTCCCTTCATCGTGCCGGTATTGGCTAAGACAATGTGTTGGACTATCGAAACCTGTGATGTGAGTACTTCCTTGTAAGTTAATACGTTCCAACAAGTGATCAAAGTTAGTGCTTTCTAACAAGTGATCAAATGCCGAGGAAAAGTCATCTGACAACGTCGAAGGACTGTGATATTTTCAAGGATGTAAATGTTCAGATTTCCTCTGATTTTAGATTTTTAAATCCCTTCCTGCTTTGAAATATAAAAAAATAAATAGGTAACCAATGAAAAAAAAGGTGAGAGTAGGGATGGAATCAATAAGAGTAAAAAGTAAAAACGTTTCTCCAACATAGATCTAGATCTAATGTAACTAAATTATATGAAGCTTTTCACTTGCGCACATTATTTTAATAGTCCTTAAAGTCCTTCTCACACATTGACTTGGCACGGAAACAGACACCCACTGTTTATTCTCACATCACACGCAAAATGCGGCACCGACAAGACTTCTATATTCACAACAAGGGTTTCCCAGGAAAAAGCATCAACTTAGCCCGGAACTATTAGATCTACTTCACCGCTTGGGCTTAAACCACAACAACGTGTGTTGAACTTTGGAAACTACAACTATTATTCAAAAGGATAAATCAAACACAAACAAACAAAAGCAGCAATGTAATTTGAGTTTTGATTGAGTTCTTTACATCGTGCGAGTTTGCAATGTCGTATGGCGTGGCCCACTGTCTTAAAACAGGTAAAGCGGAAATTATCAATTTTTTATTGTCCGGGGGTTAGGTAGACTTCTTCGACAACTGTGTTCTCTCCTGTGATCATTCATCGTTTCCTCTCTTGACACCAGGGCACAGGCAAGATTTTAAAAAAAAGTAAATTCAAGGTATGACGTCTATCTTTAGAAGAAGTTACACTGAAATTCAGTCAACAATTCCTTGTTTTTTTCTGAGGAGTTTGAAAATGTTATCTCGAAAGACACTCATAATATCTCGCACATAAAACTTGATAAAGAAAGAGCTGTTTTGAACACGGAACGTGACAGAAGGTGCAGTAACCGAAATAGTGTAGTATTCTTCCAATTCATGTCTGTGTTTTGAGTAAATATTTAAGACAAACCCATGTGCTTCTTGGTCGATTTCTTTTCATGCCCATCTTACATTTCCATACTTATAACATCATTGAATTGTTTTCATAGTTAAACTGGAGGCACACAAAACTGACTCAACAGTGCCGTAAAACACTAACTACTGTAACAAACAAACAAAACAAACAAAACAAACAAAACAAACAAAACAAGCACACAGCGCAGATAGATGCGGGAGCGAACAGTGATCATAATTTCCACTCAAATTGTACACCCAATCCGTGTTTGACGCGTCTTGGACACACATTTACCTCAGAATCACTAAGTTTTATCATCTCAGTGCCTAGTTTGGAGAAATTTGACGTCAAAGATTGTTATTGGTTGCACACCATGTCAAGATTTTTTTCGAGTGCTATTCTTTGAACATCTTGAGAACGACTCCGAATAATCTTACGATTTTCATGGAACAGATAAAGCGTATTGGTTTCTGACCCCATGATGGTCTTAGTAACTCAAAACTGCCAAAAGTGTCAGATAGAACTATGTAATTCTGATGTAGCGACACGTTTACACCACATAAACCTGCAAGCCATGTTGCCTTCAGAAGACGGTACTGGTATAAACCGCCATACTCACGCTCATAATATGACCTTATGCAGTTGCGAGTGCCGTTAAACTTAACAATAACAAACTGACAAACAAACAGTCATACAACAAACTGAACGGCACATCTTGGCTTTCTCTGTCTGACTGGGATCTTAAAATTTCGTTAATTATTTAGCTGCGTTGTCGGTTCAATTAAATTGTCTGTATTAGGAACGATGGTATCCAAGTCCAATTAAATCGTCACAGTTTTACCAAAGAAGAACAACAATAACAACACCTCCCCAAAATAGAAAGCAAGCAAACAAACAAATACGCACAAGGACAAACAAGCAAACGCAGACACACAAAAAACAACAAACATTTAAAACTAAGTACATGTAATAATTATGATAATAATGATGATATTGATGATAATGATGATAATGATAATAATGATTATAATAATAATAATAATATTGATGATGAT
>NW_004797868.1:334327-338042 GCF_000002075.1 Aplysia californica | reverse complement strand
GTTATATCGAAGGCGAGCCCTTTATTTGAATGGTTTTAACGTTTAAAACGGGAAAATTGCTATTTCGACTGCGAGCTCTTTGTTTGAATAATTTTAATGCCTAACGTGAAAAACAACGGTTATTTCAGTGTAATCTATCTATATCTATTTTTGTTTAAATGATTTTAACACTTACCAGGGGGGTGGGGGTGGGGATGGGGGTGTTAGTTCGAAGGCGGGCCCTTTGTTTGAAGGATTTTAACATTTACCAGTGGCGGTGGGGTAGGTTATTTTGAAGGCAATCTCTTTGAAAAAGGCTTAAAAAACAATGATTAACTTTACAAGTCGTCAATTTTGGGGGCTTTTCTGACTTTAATTCTACCTGTAAATAGATCGCTTTTTTCAAGTTGAGAAAGTTATAAGATACAAGTTTTTAATCCTAAGATTTTTAAATGTTTAAACTCGTCTTTAATTCCTATACTGGGAATGCTGTTTTCATAAAAGAAAGACAGACATGTTGGAGTGGATGGTTATGTTCCCAGAAAAAACCTGGACGAGTGAGCAACATTTAGGGGGAAATAATCAAACTACAGTTGATTTGATTCACTTTTTAAAAATTCTTTTTTGGGGGGAATAAAGAGAAGCAATAACGGTCATTTAGTGCAGGGAAAAAGTAAGATAGACAGACAGAAATAATAGAAGGAAAGTAAAGAAGTAGGACCTACCAGTGGCGCCCTCCAACCACCGGTTACTTTAGTTTTCATTATGATCAGTATTATAACCAATATTATCAATATTATTATGATTAATATTATAATCAGTATTATGATCAATATTGTGATCAAAATTATGATCAATATTTAAAGAAAAGTGGAGAAGGATGTTTTAGGCTTACATACAGACAAGTGTAGACAACGCATCGTAACATGTCTGCCTAATTATGAGGAAGTGCGCCGAAAGTAGAAATGAAATGTGAAGCGAGCTGACAAAATGAGTTACTTCTCAGGTTTTGGCCCCAGGGATATAGATGCGTCAAATTTATAGCTTGAGTTTGAACAATTTATCTATATGAAACGATAAAAAGACATGTTAAACTTGAAGAAAATAAAAAGGCATCAATTGAAATCTACTAATTTGACACCTGTTTCGATTTTCGACCGATATATCCGTTTGCGGAATGCGAGTGGGAACTCATTTAATTTTGTAAGCACTCCTCACAAATGGGTTTTAAAAATAATAACTGTTATGGCAGTTTTGTGAAATTCATTTTGTGTTCTCTTTTATACCTGTTGCTGTTGTTATTATTGTGTTGTTGGTGGCGGTGGTGGTGGTGGTGTTGCTGCTGCTGCTGCAGCTGTTGCTGCTGATGCTGATGCTGCTGCTGATGTTGTTGTTGTTGTTATTGTTGTTGTTTTAGTAAGCATTTTACGGCACTTGCAACATAATAAGGTAATATAAGTGCTGAAGATTAGAGGTGTTACAAGCCGATAACAAACGCAAAAAAGGAGGAGAGATAAGGCCGATAGTTGTTTGATAAGAAACATAGACCATCAGAAATTTCTTTCCCAAAATGACTCTTCTAGATCTATACCTATCTCAAAAAGTGTCCAAATTATACCCAGAAGTATGGGAAGGGGCTCTCGTGGCCTAGAGGTTAAGGTGTTGGCCTCTCATTCAAAGGCCCCGGGTTCGAATCCGGGTAGCGACCGAAAAATTTTCTTCTCTAAAATTGTCTCCTTTCACCTCCTTTCTTGCTCTCTAGCAATGTTCTGTTTCAATTCTTTCAATTCCACTTTCTGCCCCCACCACCTCACCTCTTTTGCCCCCTCCTCTGGGCTCCTGACTCTTTCTGCAGCCTTTCTACTGCTACTCCTTGGCTCCTCCTTACTGCTGTCTTTCTGCCACACCCCTGATCTTCTGGTAGGAAAGATCTACACCTAGCCTTCTCGGAAAAGGGCGAAAAATCTCGGAGGGCCCGTGTGCAAGTTGCGCACGTTAAAGATCCCTTGGTGGTCTAAAATCGATAAGAGTAGGCTTCGGCCGCCACCCGGGCAAAATTCAAAATTTCCTACCAACTGAAAATATTAGGTGTGTCCCGCGCGCTCAAATGACCTATGCAGTTGCGAACGCCGTAAAACACTTTACAAAAACAAAAAAAAACAAAAAGAATTATGGGAGCCTGACTCAACCATCTCCGTCATGTTGTCCTCAGACTTCCCCTGTCAGTAACCTCGGTGGATATGCTAGTCGCTACCTCAGAATAACAACGTTCTATCTGACATTTTTGGAAGTTTTTGAGGTTTTGAGACCATAAAGTCAGAAAGCAAATTATTTAATGCTCCATCTGCTATGTCAAAACGGTAAGAATATTCGGGGTCGTTACCGAGATATTCCAAAAATTGCCTTCGAAAAAGCCTGACGTAATATTGTGGAACTAAAGAGTGTTGACATCAAAGTTCTCAAAACTATAAATATTGAGCAGATAAAACTTAATAATTCTGAGGAAGCGTAAATGTTAGGCTACAGGACCCGCGTCCTGAGATTGTTGGTTCGAGGGTTCGAAGTTCGAGCCTCAGTTCGATCCGATGTTGTGTCCTTGGAAGAGACATTTTGCTGTTACTCGACTTTCCCACTTGGCTCGGTCCTCTCGGAGATGGACGTCTTAGCGCTAATATTGTTGATAGGGGCGTTAAACCTATACCTTTTCACCATTTTCATCAGTTATTGTTATGATTATTGTATAATCGGCTTTTAATGTATTTGACCCAATCAATACAAATTAGTTCAGTTTGTAGGCGGACCACTTCGATTGTGCCTGCCAGTACCAACCTGGGCTGAACGGGATATAGAGAGCTGTAGAAAGACTGAGGGAAAACTAAAATATAAGAAAGAACATACATGTATTTGTGAAGCGCAAATTCTCGCTCAGCAGCAAGCTCTATGCGTTTACAATCGACACTGTTATAATTCCAGCAGATCTGATAGCATTCTGATGATAATTTCAAGATCCAAGAAAGCATACAGTCACAGCAGCCATTTTACAGGCGCTAAAACAGTAACATACTGACAAGTCCCTTACCCGTCTATAAAATGGAGATGTTTGATAAAATGGACCTCCCTCCCCGCCAACCTCCTTCCCACACGGGAATCGAGCCAGCGTCTCTTGCGTGCCCCGACAAAGAACCTAACCACTATACCACAATACTGGACTTGAAAAGTACTTGATGATAAGATACCTGCATCTAGATACGCTTCTTTGAGAGGGTGCAAGTGAGAGCATGATGAGTGGGATACTGTATCCTGTCCTGTCCTGGACAAGTGTATACAAGAATATAATACTATCTATGTCTCTACACGGTGGAACGAGTTGTTTCTCAGGTGTTTTTTTTTGCATTATAATATGGAGTTATTTGACTTCTCATTTGCCTTGTTTTTTTATGGTTAAAAAAGGATATAGACGGCACTAGAAAGACGGAGGTAATACTAAATGATGAATAACACATTTGTACAAAGCGAAAATTCCCGATCAAAAGCAAGATCTATGCGTTTTACAATCGACACTGTTGTAATTCCAGCAGATCTAATAGCATTCTGAAATAATTTCAACATCCAAGAAAGCGTACAGTCCAAGCAGCCATTTTACTGGCGCTAAAATAGTAACATACTGACGAGTCCTTTTCCCGTCTATAACATGGAGATATTTAATTATGCTCTATAAAATAGACCCCCCTCCCCC
>NW_004797868.1:331872-334227 GCF_000002075.1 Aplysia californica | reverse complement strand
CCCCCACCCTCCTTCCCACACGGGAATCGAGCCAGCGTCTTTTGCGTGCACCGACAAAGAACCCAACCACTATACCACTATAGTGGACTTGAAAAGTACTTGATGATAAGATACCTGCATCTAGATACGCTTCTTTGAGAGGGTGCAAGTGAGAGCATGATGAGTAGGATACAGTACCCAGTCCTGTCCTGTGCAAGTGTATACAGGAGTATTTGTGTCTCGAAGCGGTGGGATCAGTTGCTTGTCATTTTTTTCTTTTTTTTCGGTTGGGGGGGGGCATTACAGGGAGTTTTTTGTGTGATCTGTAAGCTTTTTGTTTGGCCTTGCTTTTGGTTTTAAAAAACTCACCCATTAAAAAAAATTTTTTTTTGCTTTGAAGTCAAGATGCACTGTATTTGCGACTGAAGGAGGTTAGGGTTCGGTTGTTGTCAGAGATTAATCCCCGCTAAAGTTTGATGACTTCCAGTGCTAGCGTCCTTTGGTAACTGCACATTTACATGTTTTTTTACTTTGATTAGTATTTTCAGTGAAAAAATCCGTGCAGGAATTTGTTTTATAGCGGACAAAAGAGAAGTCAAGCTAAAAATAAACCAACAGAAAACAACAACAAATGATAAAATTCACCTAAACGAGTAGAAAAAATGTTGATTTCTTTAATTCCAATATTTTGACGAGAGCCTGGTTTCACCACGATGCCTCATATATATTATATCGCCTTATATCAGTGGGAATCCCCAGTCTCTTCGGACTCAGTGAAGACAATGGGGCCTTGGGGTGATATTGGGTTCAAGTGTGCTCAGGTCAAAGTAGAAAAGTTTGGGGACTTCTTTTAAATATTAGATAGTACGTACTTTGATAATTGACTACACATTATAGCCTGGTACTTTGCATTAGGCACTATACCACTCAGGTGAAAGTTAAATGTCTGAATGTGGACTTGATCAAATGAATACTATATAGTGCGTACTTTGATAATAGACTACACCTTATAGCTGAGTACTTTGAATCTAGCGTTGTGCTCAGGTGAAAGTATAAATGTCTTTATGTGGACTTTATCAAATAAATAACTAGATAGCACGTACTTTGGTAATAGACTAAACATTATAGCTGGGTACTTTGAATCAGGCACTGTGCTCAGGTGAAAGTAGAAATAAATGTCTGTATGTGGGCTTAATCAAATAGATACTAGATAGCACGTACTTTAGTTATAGACTACACGTTATAATAAAGTATTTTGAATAAGTTCTTTGAACCAGGCACTTTGCTCAGGTGAAGGTATAAAGGTCAGTATGTGGACTTCATCAAATAGATTGTAGATGGCACATACTTTAGTTGTAGACAGCACATTATCGTTTGGTACTTTGCATCAGGCGCAGTGTTGAGGTGAAAGTAGAAACGTCTGTATGTGGACTTCATCAAATTTAGATATTACACAGCGCGTATTTTGGTGACAGATTACACATTATAGTTGGGTACTTTGCATCAGGCTATGTGTTGAGGTAAAAGGAGAAACGTTTGTGAACTTCATCATATCGCTACCCTAGAATCTAGAATTACAAAGTTCTATCTGTTAAGTACCTAATTTTGAGAAATTTGACGTAAAAATATTGAGTTTCTAAGCTTCTTCAAAAGCAATAGGTCGCTTTAAGGACAAGCGGGCTTACCCAGATTTCGGGGGTTTCCAGAAATCTTGACCTAAACCAAAAGTTGGCATAGGAGAAGTTTGGTTTCATTGGTGTGTATATTTGTTTGGTTATTATTTTTTTTTTTTTACTCTCCTTGTTTTTTAAAGAAACTGAACAAGGGGCAAAAACTTTACTTTCGATTTTCTCAAAACTGCATTTTTCGGGATAAGCCATTGCGCTTAAAAGCAACCAATTATTTGAAAATCTTGATAACGATTCCGAATTATCTTACGATTTTAATAGAGCAGACGGAACATAATTTGGTTTCTGACCTCATGGTCTAAGAAACTCAAAACAGCCAAAAATGTCAAGTAGACCTTTGTAATTCTGAGGTAGTGAAATATTAGAGAGCACATTCTCTGGTCATAGACTACACACTGAGGTTATATACTGTGAATAATGGTCTGTGAGCGGTTCGAGGGTGTCACTGATATGTTGTATATTTATTTTCCCCGTGTTGTCGTTGTCTTACTTTTTCATTCAATCTGGTTGTATAGGCGTGCTTTTCTTTGTTATTATTACGAACTAAGATAGGATAAGACACATCTTTATTGTCCAGGTCCTAGTTCTTTGGTTTTTAGTATTTCACCACGTACACACAAATGCACACACACACACTCACACACACACACACACACACACACACACACACACACACACACACACACAC
>NW_004797868.1:320081-329808 GCF_000002075.1 Aplysia californica | reverse complement strand
ACAGACACACGCACACACACACACACACACACACAAACACAAACACACACACACACACACACACACACACACACACACACACAGAGTCGTCGTTGGGCCACAGTCCTGATCAAGCCCAGCCGGGTAAAAACTGTGTGGCACGGGGTAAGAGCTCTTGAACTGTGGCCAGCCTAGCTTGGGACAGGCCCTCCTTGTACTCCTGTCGCATCCACGGGAGAGATAAGCTACTCAGAAGATGTCCTCTTAATCAGCCCCGGCCTCTGTGGGGTGGCTACGGTTATCTAGACCCGGGTGTTGGCGTGAGTAGGTTTGGACAGATAACGTCGGGGGATGGCTTAAAGCCGTTTACGTGTCACGACGCGGTGGAATCAGGCTCTCGTCAATTTTTGGTCATGTTACGTTATTGGTATCATCTTAATAGTCAGTTGTTTGTTTGCCTTTGCTTTTGAAGGAAAAAAATATCCAATTATCTTGAATACAAGTCGAGATAATTGCGATTGAAGGAGGAATGAGTCGGCTGGTTTCAGGGGTAAATTTAGTTGAAAATGGCTGCAAAAGTTTAGTTATTTTCTCAGCTTGAGAGTCCATGGAAACAAAATTTACACTTTTTGTGCCTTTAATCAATATTTTTTTCAGTGCTATCCACACAGAAATGTGTTCTTAAATGGACATGGAAGGTGTTGAGCCCAAAAATACAAATTCAATATAAATTCCACAAACCTGCGGAAAAATGCCAGTTTCTTCAATTTCATTATTGTGACGAGTGCCTGATTTCACCACGCTGCCTCTCCCGTTATCTGGACGTCGGGTTGTGCTATCTCTGTGCTCTGTCCCACCACCACCACCATCAGCTAGCTAGCTAGCTAGTTATTCAGCCAGACAGACAGACAGACTGTCACAAAGGGATGTGGGGAGAGAGGGGGGGAGGGGTTGGATGGGGAGGGGGGAGGGGGAGGGAAGTTGGATGGGGAGTCCTATTGTCATGTGGTTGATAATGAAAGGTGAAAGGGTACGTCGTTTGGCCGCTGATTGAGTGAAGGGATGATGACAAATCATGGGGTAAAATAATACATGTATAAGCTTTGTGCCACCAATCGAACTTGTCATCGCCATATTGTTATTTTGT
This sequence comes from Aplysia californica, assembly GCF_000002075.1. Taxonomy (NCBI): domain Eukaryota; kingdom Metazoa; phylum Mollusca; class Gastropoda; order Aplysiida; family Aplysiidae; genus Aplysia; species Aplysia californica. Next base: position 328,682 of record NW_004797868.1, on the reverse strand, counting down.
TGACCTACCCGAAGTAAGTGCGGGTGGTTGGAGGGCGTCACTGGTAGGTCCTGCTTCTTTACTTTCCCTCTGTTGTTTCTGTCTGTCTGTCTTTCCCAGCACTAAATGGCCACTATTGTGTCGATGCGCTTCTCTTTACTTAAACAAACAAACAAACAAACCACTGACAGGCCCCACTTCTTTACTTTCCCCTCTGTTGTTTCTGTCTGTCTTACTTTTCCTCCAATACTGAATGAGTATCACTGTGTCGATGCGCTTCTCTTTACTTAAACAAACAAACAACCAAACCACTGATAGGTCCTACTTCTTTACTTTCCCTCTGTTGTTTCTGTCTGTCTCTCTTTTTACCAGTACTGAATGAGTATCACTGTGTCTGTGTGAAACAAACCACTGGTAGGTATTGCTTCTTTAGTTTCCCTTTGTTGTTTCTGTCTGTCTGTCTTACCTTTTCCCTGTTCTGAATAACCATAACTGTGTCAATGTGCTACTCGTTACTCAAACAAACAAACAAATAAACCACTGGTACTCCTACTTCTTTTACTTTCCCGCTGTTGTTTCTGTCTGTCTTGCTCTTCCCCAGAACTAAATGACAATTACGGTGTCGATGTGCTTCCTTTCACTCAACAAAAACTACCTGAAGTGCAGTAGTACCTAGACTTCCATGAAAGTTGTACAATCTTTAGTTCCCCAGTATTCAAGAAATCGAGAGGGATTGTCTTAAGCTAGTGCGTGAATGGTTTTACAGTTGTGGATGGACGTCATATTTTTATCTTTGTCATCCTTTTGTTGTGGGTTTTTTTTTGTTGTTTTTTTTGGTCATCAATTTCTCTGTCTCTGTCTCTGTTTTCTTTCTTCCTTCCTCTTCTCTCCTATCTTCTTTCTGCCTTCCTCTTCTGTCTTCTTTCTTCCTTCCTCATCTACTCTGTCCTTTTCTTCCTTCCTCTTCCAATCTGTTTTCTTTCTTCCTTCCTCTTCTCTTCTATCTTCTTTCTTCCTTCCTCCTCTACTCAAAATCTTCTTTCTTCCTTCTTCGTCTACTCAGAATCTTCTTTCTTCCTTCTTCGTCTACTCAGAATCTTCTTTCTTCCTTCCTCCTCTACTCAAATTCTTCTTTCTTCCTTCTTCGTCTACTCAGAATCTTCTTTCTTCCTTCTTCGTCTACTCAGAATCTTCTTTCTTCCTTCTTCGTCTACTCAGAATCTTCTTTCTTCCTTCTTCGTCTACTCAGAATCTTCTTTCTTCCTTCTTCGTCTACTCAGAATCTTCTTTCTTCCTTCTTCGTCTACTCAGAATCTTCTTTCTTCCTTCTTCGTCTACTCAGAATCTTCTTTCTTCCTTCTTCGTCTACTCAGAATCTTCTTTCTTCTTCTTTGTTTGGTCAGAATCTTCTTTCTTCCTTCCTCTTCTACTCTATCTTTTTTCTTCCTTCTTCTTCTACTCAAAATCTTCTTTTCTTCTTCTTTGTTTGGTCTAACTCTTCTTTCTTCCTCTTCTACTCCGTACTCTCGGCTCCACCGATTTTATTGTCATGGTGAAGCTCTTCGTCCGCCATTGCTGGCAAAATACGCGAGTCCATTTTTGAGCGTGGGAATGTTCTTTCAGCCACACCTCTGATCTTTTGGTAGGTAAGATCTACACCTAGCCCTCTCGGATATGAGCGAAAAATCTAGGAGATCCCGTGTGGACGCTACGCCCGCTAAAGATCTCTTGATGGTCCAAAATGGATAAGAGTAGGCTTCAGCCTCTACGCGGGCAAAATTCAAAATTTCCCACCAACTGAAAATATTTAATGTCTCCCGCGAGCTCATATGACCTTATGACGTTGCGTGCGCCGTAAAACACTTACCAAAAAACAATAAATAAACGATAAAAAAATAACCACAGTTCTATTGTAATGTAAAAAAATACATAAGGGGAAAATGGGAAGTGGCTGTTTGTACAGGTGATTGCCTTATATTGGTTGACCGTCTTACACAATGCCATTACCTTTTTCCCAGTACTGAACGACAGTTACTGAGTCGATGTACTTCTCTTTACTCCAAACATACAAACAGACCACTGGTAAATAAAAATAAGTTGTTGGTTGGCGGGTGCTCTGGTGTAGTTTGTTTCTTCTTTCCTATGAAAAATATATCTTCCTTATCTCCCCTTCTTCTTTTTTCTTTTTGTGACTTTCTTGTAACACCTCTAATCTTCTGGCGCTCATAATATGACCTTATGCCGTTGTGAGCGCCGTAAAACCTCTACTAAAACTAAAACTAAAACTAATATAGATAAGAGAGGACATGGCAAGTGACAGTTTGTTCTGTAATTTTCTTGAGCAGATTGCCGTTAAAGAAAGTTCGATTCGACTGTTGTTAACAAAAAGACTCCTCCTCCTCCTCATCATCATCATCATCATCATCATCATCATCATCATCATCATCATCATCATCATGCTCATGCCTTTCTCACCCTGCACCATGGTATAGACCACGGACAAACACCTTCCACCTTTCTCTATCCTGGGCTAGCCTCTTGATGTTATTCCATGTCTTCTCACTTTTCTGTACATCAATTTCTGTTTAGTTTTTAGTCTAGTTTTAATAAGGTTTTACGGCGCTCGCAACTGCATAAAGTCATAATTATGAGCGCACATCAATTTCTGTGATTTTTCTTCATGTTCAAACGCGGTCTTCCCAGGGATCTTTTACCCTGTCGCTAGAGCATGTTGGACTGTAAATTACAAAAATATTCCAATTGTTCTGAAATGGGTATTATCAATATCCTCTCTATAATATATAATGTTACCCCCTGCTTCTGTTATACCATCCGGGGCGGTGACACCTACTGAAGTGTCTTTAGACCATTCCCAAAAAGAGGGGACATTTCTCGTTCATGCACAGTAGAATTGTAAATGGGCAGATCTAACTATGTTATGCTCATAACTGTGCCTGATCTACAACAGGGAATTGCTGCTTTTTCTTTCCTAATCCTTAATAGTGTCATTTTTCTTTAACTTCTTTTGTATGTTTGTCACACTCTTGTAACCCACTATTTCCGGGGTGCCCTGATAGTCGAAGCAGACTTTATGCTATTGAAGCTAGAGAGGTGAGCAGAGTAAGTCCCATTTCCTGTAAGGACTTCTCTGTTGACATCAACCCCTTGGCGCTCCTATGACCGTATGCAGTTGCGAGCGCCGTAAAACCTCTACTAAAACTAACATGCCTTTGTTATCTATGCACAAACAGCACACAACAGACAGCAGTTGAAACAGAAGGATTATCTCTTATCTTCTCAGAGCCCAGGTGACTCATCTTGGGTGGTTGACGGGTGGTGTGGTGTGGTTTGCTTCTTCTTTCCTATCAAAGACCTATCGTCCTTGTCTCTCCTCCTTCTTTTTTTATGTTTGTTACTCTCTTGTAACACCTCTAATCTTCTAGCGCTCATATGACCTTATGCAGTTGCGAGCACCGTAAAACTTCTACTAAAACTAAACTAAAGACAAAAGTTGAAACAGTAGGATTATCTCTTATCTCCTCAGCTCCTAGGTGACTCATCCAGTGAATTGCTCTCTAAACCTATCCCTGTCTCATGGCTCTGTTGGGGGTAGGAGTTCAGCGTCCGTTGTGTTATTTGACTTGGAATCTTTCTGTTCCCTATAATATGTGAGGCAGCGTTGTGAAATCAGGGGCTCATCAAAATAGTGAAATTGTAGAAACATGCATAATTTTTCCGAAAGTTTGGAAATTTTTATCGAATTTTTATTTTGGGGCTCAACCTCTTTTTATGTCCGTATATAAAAACTCATTTCCTTGTGAATTTTACTGGACAATTTTCATTAAAGGCACAAAATATGTCAATTTTTCGAACTCTTTAGCTAATAGAATTACCACACTTTGGCGGCCATTTTCTCGATAATTTCACCACTGAAACCAGACGACCTCACTTCTCTCAGTCGCAATTATCTTGAGCTCTAATCAAGATAGATGGGTATTTTTTTCATCGAATGCGAGACAAATAATCAAGTTTTAAGAAGGTACCATTAACTCCACACGCCTTAAAATTGACGAGCGCCTGATTCCACCACGTCACGACACATATTACTGTTATGTTCAGTTGGCGCCGCGTACCTCTACGCTGGTTTCCGTTGCTCCAGTAGGTTTTTGGGCTCAGAGGAATGCTAATGAAATTTTGAGTCAAATTAAATTGTGAAGGCTGAACCGTCTCTATATATCTCTCACGTTTTCTGTATCTCTTTGCTTGTCTACCTGTCTGCTTGCATGCTTGTCTACCTGTCTGCTTGCATGCTTGTCTACCTGTCTGCTTGCATGCTTGTCTACCTGTCTGCTTGCATGTTTGTCTAAGCTGCACAAATTATATGGGCCAGATTGCGCTTTGTTTTGCCTTTGCAGTGTTATCAGAATTTGTTCATATCATTCTCTTGGCTTTGAACAAAATCGGAGTAACATTTACTATTAGTATAACATGATTTTTATCATTATTATCTTTATGATTTTTTTGAAAGAAATTTCTGTGAATTCGGAAAGAAACTCAGTGGGTGGTTGGCGGGTGCTCTGGAGTGGTTTGCTCCTTCTTTCCTATCAAACATCTATCGTCATGATCTCCCCACCTTCTTTTTAATGTTTGCTACTCTCTTGTAACACCTCAAATCTTCGGCACTTATATGACCTTATTGTGTTACAAGTGTCGTAAAACACTTACTAAAACTAAACCTACATCTTGTAACACCTCTAATCTTCGGCACTTATATGACCTTATTGTATTACAAGTGCCGTAAAACACTTACTAAAACTAAAAAAGGAAAAAAAATCAGACGAAACCTTCCATCCACCGGTATATTATATATAATGAATGATGGGTTCGATATAGTAATACAATGTAGTTGTAGTTGTCATGACAGGGTTGCATAAAGCCCAACAGTACGAGGCTAGACGGTCAGTAGTTAAGAACGTATAGGTACGAGGCTTACTTTCATACCTTGTGTTTCTGTTCATTCATAATTTTGGTTTTATTTCTCTCCTTCGTTTTGTTGCGAGGGGAGGTTTGTCGGTTTGTTTTTGTTTGTTAGTTTGTTTGTTTTTATACGAAAAAAAAGGAGGTGGGGTGGTGAAGGTTCAAATTATCCAAATAACCGCTTACCTGGTCATCGAACTCAATTAAAATAAACGGTTATATCGTTTTTGTTTGTTTGTTTTTATTCGTACTGATTTCCCTCTCGTCTCCCCCTTGTCTCCCCCTTGTCTCCCCCTTGTCTCCCCCTTGTCTCCCCCTTGTCACGCTTGACTTGACAGTGTGTGGTGAATTGAGTCATGGCATGGTACAACATAATATAATACCTGTTGTTATTATTATTGTTGTTGTTATTGCCATTGCTTTTGTTATCATTGTTGTTACTGTAATTATTATTATTATTATTAGTTTTATTATTATTATTATTATTATTATTATTATTATTATTATTATTATTATTATTATTACTGTTTTTGTTTTTGTTTTGTTATTATTATGTTATCATCATCATCATCATCATCATCATCATCATCATCATCATCATCATCATCATCATCATCATCATCATCATCATCACATCTGTTGTGTTTTTTTCCCTCAGCTTACACCCGCCAGCTCCACCCCCGAGCTATTTATAGTATAGCCACCCACGGCCCGTGACCCCCACACTGAGAGAGACACCGGAAGAGGAGGGCAGACAGAAACTGCTACTGACGTCACACAGTCGCCACCACCCCGAGCCACGCCCCCTCGCTACCGGAAACCGGCCCGCCGTCTATGACGTCACTCATGTCTCAGAGCGACTACTGGTGTAAAAAACCGGCAGCGGCTTCCCCTAGATCTGCCGGCTCCGGGTCGAACCCCAGATCTCTGAGATCCTCCCCCGTCGCCGCTACCGCTAACACTGGTGGTGGGCAACAAGGGAGTACTCTTACAGCCTTATCGGAATCAAACACCGGTATTAGTAGTAATAACAACAATAACGGTAATAATTGTAGTAGTGGTAATAGTAATAATAGTAGTAATAATAATAACAATAATAACAACAGCTCCCCGGCGCACGGTAACTGCACGCCCAGAGCCTCTCCTTCGGGTTCGAACTCCCGCCCTACGTCTGTAGGCCCGACGACGTCGTCATCAACCGCTGCAGGAATCCACCACCACTCCCACCCCCACCAGCAACAGTCTCCGTCATCTCGTCCTGCCTCCGTGTCAGGCAACCCGTCCCCCTTCTCCTCTGCGTCATCTCCTGTTGGCGCGTCTCCTTCCCGAGACTACAGCAGACCCGCTGCCAACTCCTCCCCGGGAAGTAGCTACTTTGTCAAAAGAGAGCCCAGTGACGTAGGAGATACGTCATCAACAGGTGTAGACAACAGGAGGCAGGAAGCGGAAGAAGCCAGAGCGGCGTTTCAGATCCAAAACCCCAACGCGGAAGAGGTAGAGCGGAAGTACGCGGAGAGTTTATACCCAGCTGGTGAAGGAGGAGGAGGAGGAGGAGGGGAAGGAGGAGGAGGTGGTGGTGGAGGACCTCCAGGAAGAGGTAGCGTGGATAAGCAAGACGCTGCTAGTGTGAGGGAGTTCAAGTTCCAGTCTTTCGTGAAGACTCGGTCGCCGGGAACGACTCAGTCTCGCTTTCAGCCGGAGGAGCTCGGGCCTCTACCGCCCCAGGCTGTCGCCGTTCACAGCGGAAATCCGGCGGTGCCTCAAGAGTACATCGTTAACGGCAGTAGTCTCACCAGCGGTAGTACTGTCCGAGTGCTTTCGCAACAGCAGCAGCAGCAACAGCAGCAGCAACAGCAACAGCAACAACAGCAGCAACATCATCAACAACAACAGCAACAGCAGTCACTGCAGGTTCAAAGCCACGCGTCTCAAAACATCTTACAATCCGTGAGAAACCTCAGCCCTTCTGCTCAAGCCGACTCGAAAGTGACGTATTCTGATCTGCAGGGTCAGCATCTTCACCACTCTCACCACTCTCCATCCGCGTCGGCGTCCACCCTCCCCAAATCCCTCCCTAATTCATCCTCGTCGACTTCGTCCTCACCGTCTTCCTCCTCCTCCTCCTCTGCCGCGCATCACCACCACCACCAACAACACAATAACAGCGTTCACCACCCTCACGAAAGCCCCCTCTCCTCCCATCTCACCCCCTTAGGACACCAACCACAACACCCGCCTGCCGCCCACCTCACACCTTTGGGACATCATCTCCAACAACAACAGCAACAACATCAGCAACAACAGCAACAAACCACCCCAGGAGGAGGAGGAGGAGGCAGCGGTCAGTACGACACATCAGAACTCCTCCTACCCACTGAAGACGTGGAGGTATTCTTCGACCACCTGGACAACACGCGACCCGTGCAGGTCATGGCCACAGCCCAGTACCCTTCGACCTCTGACCCCCAAGGCGCGGGCAGCATGAGCTACAGCTCGCTCACCAACTCCCCGCTCAACTCAGCCGGCTCCCAGCACGCAGCCATGTACCACCCCACGTCACGCGGAGCGAGGTTACTCACCCTCCAGCCGTCCACCTACACCACTGACCCATCACACATAGGCGCACAGGGAGGCTCCACAACCTACCACAACCTACCCCCGATGCCCTCCCTCTTCGCCTCCTCCTCCTCTCGACCCAACGCCCACACACCCACCGGAAGCGGCAACGGAGGCGTCTATAGCAACAACGGCCACGGTCAAGGACATTCGCCATCGCCCCAGCACATGGTCTCCGGCCAGGCTTGGGGTCCACCAGCCCCAGAAGCTGTCTACACCAACCTCAGCTCTCCTATGTCGGAGTCTCAGAAGTACCAGTACATGACCTTAGAAGCCGGAGGGGCGGGGCTTTCTCTCATAAGCCACGCCCCTCCCAGGACAGAGTCGGTGTTGTCCAGGCAGTTGTCACAACCGCCAGTCTTGGACATCTACAGCACGGCGGCTCAGCGCGTGGTGGGAGCACCCGGTGGTCCGGGAATTCCTTCTGGGGCGCCGTATGGAACCCCCGACATGCAGACGTGGAACTATGCCGTGCTTCCTGACACCCGGGCCATGAAAGGTGAGATGGTTTATCTGGTCTGTATGTTTGTTTGTCTTTAAGGCTGTTGGTCTGTCTGTCTGTATGTCTGTCAGTCTGCTTGTTTGTTTGTCAGGCTATTGGCCTGTCTGTTTGTGAGTCTCTCGGGGTGTTGGTCTTTCTGTCTGTATATTCTGAGATGGTCCATCTGGTTTGTCTTAATGTGTGTATGAGGGCAGTCTGTTAGACTTTTGGTCTTGCTATCTATTTGTGGATTCTTTCTGTCTATTTGTTTGGCCTGCTGTTGGTCCATCTGTTTGTATGTTCAGTCTGTCTGAGTACACTATCGGTTTCTATTTCCTTTATCTGTTGTTTTTCTCTATCTGTTTGCATCTCTTTTCGTTCTCCTAATTGTCTCTTTCGTTGTTTTTTTCGTCAGTCGCAATGCCTGTCTAGATGGCTCGAATTTGTTTCTGCCTTTTTTCTCTTTTCCCTCATCTCCTTATCTCTTTGCGTCTCTCCTACGTTTGTGCTTGTGTGTGTGTGTGTGTGTGTGTGTGTGTGTGTGTGGT
>NW_004797868.1:314024-316322 GCF_000002075.1 Aplysia californica | reverse complement strand
GGGGGGGGTTACTGTAAGTTTATGTCAACATGACTGTGTCCAGTGGTGGTCACTTGGTGGTCAGAGAAGTCTGAAGTGATTGGTCAATATAGACGCTCTCAGTACTCTCACGGGGCGGTGAAGGGCGGCCTGCAATAAAATGTGGTGCATCGTGGCGAAATCAGGCGCTCGTCAGAAAATAAGTAAATTCGAGAAACCAGTGAGTTTTTTTCCGGATATTTTGGCAAATGTTATGGGATTTTTAAATTTAGGTTTTATTTTTATTAATTTTGGTTTGGGGTTGTTTGGGGGTTTTGTTTTTTATTTGGGGAGGGTGAGAGGTGTTTTTTTTTTCTTGTGTGTTTTTGTTTGTTTTGTTTTGTTTTGTTTTTTGTTTTTGCTCATCACCTTTTTTGTCCACTTAAAAAAACCCACTACTTTCTTAGTGGATTTTCCTGCTTAAAAGTTGATCTAGGCACACACACAAAAAAAGTAAATTTATAGTTTTTAAAGACTCCCAAGCTTTGGAAGTCACCACACTTTGGCGGCCATGTTCTCGATAATTTTATCTCTGACACCAGGACCAGACGACCCCATCTCCTTCAGTCGCAAATATCTCAGCTTCTGTTCTTGATAGATGGGTCATTTTTTCTTTAACTTAAATTAAAAGCTTGACAAATGAGTAAGCTTTAATGTGATACCTCACTTACATACTTATAAACTTTTTTCTTGTTCTGTTCTCTTATACCACGAGATATCGAGGGAATATGCAATAATTATCTTGGTCGGACGTGGGCCCAGTATGTTGCTGTTTAGGTCTTCATTATTGTTGTTCCTTTGTGGCGTCTTTCGCCTAGATGTTAGTCTACCGGACCAGTAATTCTGAGATTGTGGGTTCAAGGGTTCGAGGGTTCGAGCCTCCGCTCGGTCCGACGTGGTGTCCTTGGGAAAGACACTTTACTCGAATTGTCCACATGGCTCGGTCTTTTTGGAGATGGACGTTATACTCGGAGGTCCCGCCTCTTAAATAACCTAAAAGTATTGATAGGGGCTTTAAACTTATACCATTTTACCCATTTTTTTCCTTGGAGGGTGTGGGGGGGGGGTCTTTGACTTTGTCGATCCATCTTTTTTTAACCTTCTTTTTTCTTTAAGCCATCAATCAAATCGCATGTTGTATAGGCCTTGGAGGCTGGCTGTTGTGGCCGCACTCTCATTACTCGTCTAGACCACCTTATTTGTTGTCTTTCGATGCACTTTTATGATACCGATACCTCCACCTGCCGAAAATTTGACGAGCGCCTGATTCCACCGCGTCGTGACACATATGTGTTACATGACCGGATATTGCTGTGGATAGGATTGTGTGGTTTGAATGGGGTGTGTTTGGGGGGGATTTACGGGGAGGATGCAGGTGTGTGGAGGGAATTACGGTGTATTTGCGTGTGTGTGTGTGTGTTTGTGTGTGTGTGTGTGTATGTGTATGTTTATTTGACCCTGAGTGTGTGTATGTGTGTTTATGTGTGTGTGTGTGTATTTGTGCGTGCGTGTGAGTTAAAGTGAATGTGTGTGTCTGTATTCGCCTTTGAATGTGGGTTTGTTTGTTTGTGTGTGTGTGTGCTTGCTTGTTTGTTTGTGTGTGTCCGTTTGTCTTTGTGTGTGTGTGTGTGTGTGTGTGTGTGTGTGTGTGTGTGTGTGTGTTCTGCTGGCGGATCCGACCTAATGGTTAGACTACCGGACCCGTAACCGTGAGATTGCGGGTTCCAGGGTTCGAGCCTCACCTCGGTCCGGCGTTGTGTCCTTGGGAAGTGCACTTTACTCGAAGTATGCTCTTGTCTTGATCCTTTTGGAGACGGGCGTTAAACTCAGAGGTGTGAGTTGAAATGCGTTTATTACACTCGTTGGCTCTCTGTCTTTTTCTCCACTCATCCTTCCTCTGTACTTTCTGTCTCTTCTCTTCTGTTGTTCTTTGTCTCAGGGGTTGACATGTAATGACCCGTGGGTGGTTAGCGGGTGCTCTGGTGTGGTTTGCTTCTTCTTTCCTATCAAACATCTATCCTTCTTATCTCCCCTTCTTCTTTTTTTATGTTTGTTACTCTCTTGTAACACCTCTAATCTTCTGGCGCTCATATGACCCTATGCAGTTGCGAGCGCCGTAAAACCTCTACTAAAACTAAACTAAAAAACACTTTCCACCTTTCCCTATCCTGGGCTACCCTCTTGATGTTATTCCATGTCTTCTTAAATACAATGTAGTGTTGGCATAGGTGTTATACCATGTGCCCATTGGCACGATCGGGTCGGGTCGGGTCGGGTCGG
>NW_004797868.1:309491-310533 GCF_000002075.1 Aplysia californica | reverse complement strand
GGGGGGGAGAAAATGTACTCGGGCTCAGTCAGGGAGCGGAAAGAGCGAAGAAAAGAAAGAAGGAAAGAAAAAAGAAATGAAGGAAGGATGGAAGACAGGAAGAAAGGGAGGAAGATAGAAAGATAAAAAGAAAAATAGAAAGAAAGAAAATAGAAAAAAAGGAAAGAAATGAAGGAAGGACGGAAGGAAGGGAGGAAGAAAGAAAGATAGATAGAAAGTAAGAAAGAAAGAAAGAAAGAAAGAAAGAAAGAAAGAAAGAAAGAAAGAAAGAAAGAAAGAAAAAAAGAAAGAAAGAAAGAGCAGCACCCAAAGAAAGAGGTGGAACATAACGAAAAAATCCCAGTGGGTGGTTGGCAGATGCTCTGGTGTGATTTGTTCCTTCTGTCCTATCAAACATCCATCATCTATAATATAATAATATCTCCCCTCCTCCTTTTTTGTGTTTATTATAGTCTTGTAACACCTCAAATCTTCGGCACTTATATGACCTAAAAGTGTCGCAAGTGCCGTATTACTCTTTCTAAAACAAAACATTTCTTTGTCTCTCCTCCTTCTTTATTTGTGTTTGTTGCTTTTTTAGAGCACCTCTAATCTTCTTAGTGGGTGCGGGTGGTTGGCGAGTGCTCTGGTGTGGTTTGCTCCTTCTTTCCCATTAAACGTCCATCATCCATATTATCTCTTTTCTTTCTTTTTTGTGTTTGTTACTGTCTTGTAACACCTCTTATCTTCACCGCTTACATGACCTAAATGTGTTGCAAGTGTCGTATTACTTTTACCAAAAAAAATACATTTCTTTGTCTCTCCTCCTTTTTAAAAATTAATTTGTTATTGTTACTTTCTTAGAAAACCTTTAATCTTCCTCAGGTATTGACCCAATTATGTTGCAAGTGCCGTAAAACTCCCGCTAGAACAAACAGTCCCAGGTGAAAACAGGCCCTGCGATATTTGGGTCCCTGGGTCAGATTCGGACTATTCAGAACTCTCTCTCTCTCTCTCTCTCTCTCTCTCTCTCTCTCTCTTGTTTCTGGCCATCAGTCTTGAT
>NW_004797868.1:306240-307490 GCF_000002075.1 Aplysia californica | reverse complement strand
CCCCCCCCCCCCCTCCCCCCAATCCACACATACACGACACAACCGATCAGTGTGACTAAATAATGAAAGTTTGTCACAGTTTTTCTCCCCTGCCCCCATTCCTCAACTGATTCCACCAAGATTCCTCAGTTCTTCAGTTTAATAATAAATAAATACGATCAAAGAAAACGGGATAAGCAGAAGCAATCAGACAGATTTCAGCGCTGAATGGATGGTCTAGTGCCGTCTAAAATTCGTGGCGCAACTTATTGTCAGATATCTCCTTAGCAGCCAATCATAAATTATTCAACGTTTGAACAATAGTTGTATCAATAAGATTTATGATAGTGTTATAGTGACGTGGCGTCTGTGTGTAATAAATGGACAGGTTGATAGCAGTTGCTCGCAGACAACGTGTGTTCTATTCTCCAGAAGGGGAATGTAATAAATAATGAAATGTATGTATCCATATACATACACACTCACACATCAAATATAGTGCGATAATATGTCATTGCCTGGAGGTTTCATCTCTGACTCAGAGGTTGGCGTGCAATGACCCCCCATCCTTCACGGTCGCGAGCTGCTGTTGCACATTCTGCCATATCCAGGCCAGTCCATGTTTTTATGTTGTCCGTCCATGTTATTCTTTGCCTTCCTCTGGCTCCCCTGTCTCACATCTTTCCTTCAAGCACTTCTTTCGCACTTCTTTCGCAATGGTCTCGTGTCGTTATAAGTGGCACTAGTATTGTATTTTTGAAAATTTTATTTTATTCATTATAGCGCCATTGTAGTCCTTTTAAAACGCTAGGGAGGAAATTATGGTAAGAGGCCTTTTGTGCAGGTGGTTGTTTTATACAGGTGGCCTTTAGAGCAGGGTGGACTGTCTTTCATGGAATCTTTCATCGGTTGTCGACTAGCTGGGCTGCTGAACGTCCTGTCGAGCCCGCCGAAACAGCTGTCAGTGAGCAAAGTTGTGTGTGTGTGTGTGTGTGTGTGTGTGTGTGTGTGTGTGTGTGTATGTGTGGTTGTGTGTGCGTGAATGTAAGCTTGAATCTGTGTGTATGTGTGTGTGGTTGTGTATGTGTGGGTGTGTGTGTGTGTGTATGTGTGTGTATGTGTGTGGTTGTGTGTGCGTGAATGTAAGCTTGAATCTGTGTGTATGTGAGTGGTTGTGCGTGCGTGAATGTAAGCTTGAATCTGTGTGTATGTGAGTGGTTGTGCGTGCGTGAATGTAAGCTTGAATCTGTGTGTATGTGAGTGGTTGTGCG
>NW_004797868.1:303698-305154 GCF_000002075.1 Aplysia californica | reverse complement strand
GTTATTTTTTTAATGTGGAAAGTGTAGGGCGGGGTGAGGGAGGAGGAGGAGGGGTTTTTTTTTAAGGGTTGAATGGTGTAAGGTGGGGATGGGGTGGTTAAAAAAGGTGGAATTGGGTGGTGGTGGTGAGGGAAGAAGAAGGGGTGGTTAAAAACATAACAAGGAAAGTGTGGGTGTGGGACTGGGATTGGGGGAGTAACGGTGGTAAAAAGAAAGGTGGAATTGGGTGGGGTGAGTGTGGGGGTGGGGTGGGGGTGGGAGAAGATATTTTCATAGTGGTCATCTAAAGGACATCTTTGATCAATAATTATGTATTAAGATGCAAGTCAACGGCGAGGTTTGTGTGTCTATTGGCGTCAATTGGCTTAGCGTGAGTGAGTTACTCTCTCGTAATGCTGTGTAGTCTTACGAGTATCTTGGACACTTATATTAATGACCTAATTGTGTTGCAAGAGGGCAAGAGGGCAAGATATAAGGGGAAGACCTCGTGGAACCTGGAGAAAAATCACAGAAATCGATGTACAGAAAAGTGGGAAGACATGGAATAACATCAAGAGGCTAGCCCAGGATAGAGAAAAGTGGATGGTGTTTGTCCGTGGCCTATACCCTGGTGCAGGGTGAGAAAGGCAATGATGATGATGATGTGTTGCAAGTGCCGTAAAACCTGCTTACAAAAACAAACATACGTCTTTCTTTCGCAACTGTGAGGAACCTATGACGTCGACTCTATTAATACAATAAGTTGCCTAGGTAATTCTATGTTTTTTAATATATAAAAAAACGAAACAAACAAAGAAGGAGGGGAAAAAACGCTCTCTTTGTGCGTAATAGAATATCTAATACTCCGAGTCCTCTTATTATGCTACAACACTCGGTTTTGATATGTTTTGGTAAAAGAAAAGTTTTACAGCGCTTGCAACTTCGTAAGGTCATAACATAATATAATATATTGTATAATGAGCGCGCGTGATTTGATATTATGTGAAGAAGCGTTATACCTGAAGAACTCTGTGTAAGTAATTTCTTTCGGCAGTTTCTAGTTGTTGTTTTTTTTGTTGTCTTTGTTTTGTTTCTGTTTCTGCTTTTTTAAAGATGTTGAATAAGCATTACTTGTGGGATATTAGCAGCTTTTAAGCCTGAACTGAACGTAAAGGCAACAGATGTTTATCTCTATTTGCTACATACATTTTTCGTCGCACAGTATACAAGGGTGACAGACTTCTAGAAAACACTCTGTTTAATTATTTGCTAGTGGGTGCTTTATTATTCAGAACTTATTAGTATTTTGTTTTATTTATTATTGTTTTAGTTTTGTTGGTTTTATTAACGCATTAAAGGGGAACGAGGAGGGGAAGAGGGGAGAGGTGGGGGTCTGCCTAGGTATGGTGAAACTGCCAGCAGGAAGAAAGTAGTTAGAAGATGGTGAATTGGATAAAAGTTGGGGCGGTTGGGGGGG
>NW_004797868.1:300035-301384 GCF_000002075.1 Aplysia californica | reverse complement strand
TGTGGACATGGTTGTCGTGTTTAAGAACTATTTCTTAGTAATAGTTTTGTTTGAAGGGGGGATAGGCTAGGAGAAGGAGTGGTTATGAGGGTTTAGAAATAAATCTTAGTAATGGTTCTTTTTTTTCGAGGAGGAGCTGGAAGACGGGTAGGGGGTGGGGTGACGAGAGTGGTTATAATGTTTTAGGTCTAATTCATAACGATCATTTTTCACTATTAAGTCAAGACTTGAAGAAGGCTGGCCCGCTACTCCTCTTATGCACAGTATAATTGTATTTGTAAATGGACTGATTCAACAATGTCATGCTCATACTGTGCTTGAACTGCAACAGGGAACTGCTGCTTTTTCTTTCCTAATCCTTACAATTTTTCCTCTACTTCTTTTATATATTTGTCACACTCTTGTCACCCACTATTTCCGGGGTGCCTTGATAGTCGAAACAGACTTTGTGCTGTTGAAGCTAGAGAGGTGAGCAGAGAAAGCCTGATTCCCTGTAAGGACTTCTCTGTTGACATCCACCCCTTGGCGCTCATATGACCTTATGCAGTTGCGAGTGCCGTAAAACCTCTACTAAAACTAAACTACCCCCTGGACAAACAGAGGTATCGACGTGTCCTTCCCTCATTGGCTGGCAAAGCGCTGTGCTCACTGCAAGAACACGGCCTGTGTTGATTGGTGAGGAGAAAGCTCGAGTTTCCTTAGTTTTGCTTTAGAAAAAGAGTTCTTTTTTGTGGGTGTTACTCTCATGTAACACCTGTAATCTACGGCACTTATACGACCTAATTGTGTTGCAAGTGTCGTAAAACGCTTACTAAAACTAAAACTGGGTGGTTGGCGGGTGATTTAGTGTGTTTTGTTCCTTCTTTCCTATCAAACATCCATCCTCCTTATCTCTCCTCCTTTTTTGTGTGTGTTTGTTACTCTCTTGTAACACCTCTAATCTTCGGCACTTATAATATGACCTTATTGTGTTGCAAGTGCCGTAAAAATCTTACTAAAACTAAACTAAAAACTAAAACTAAATTCCAGAGCCCAGCCCCAACGAGACACCACTGACCACCTGTGTGTCTCTCACCAACGTTATTCTGGACAACCTGACACATAGATATAATAGTAGGTGGTTGCCGGGTGCTCTGGTGTGGTTTGCTTCTTCTTTCCTATTAAACATCTACCGTCCTTATCTCCTCCTTCTTTTGTGTGTTTGTTACTCACTTGTAATACTGCAAGTGCCGTAAAACTCTTACTAAAACTAAAACTAAACTGACCATCTGTGTCTGTCTGTCTGTCTGTCTGTCTGTCTGTCTGTCTGTCTGTCTGTCTGTCTGTCTGTCTGTCTGTCTGTCTGTCTG
>NW_004797868.1:295679-297127 GCF_000002075.1 Aplysia californica | reverse complement strand
ATAATATAATTTGTAACAAAGGCGCGGACAATGTCTCTGCATACATGTAATTACTTTGTTAACAGTCACTTTTCAAAAAACAAGTTAGGATTTTCCGTATATCTCTAAAATCATTCTTTGCTTCTGTCTGTTCCACGTCCAATTCTTTCCCTCTCTTGTTGTCACTTACATAACCAAATAATGCCTATGTGGGTGGTTGGCGGATGCTCTGGTGTGGTTTGCTTCTTCTTTCCTATCAAACACATATATATCGCCCTGATCTCCCCTTCTTCTTTTTAATGTTTGTTACTCTCTTGTAACACCTCTCATCGTCTGGCGCTCATATGACCTTATGCAGTTGCGAGTGCCGTAAAACCTCTTCTAAAACTAAAACTAAAATAGTGCCTATAGCACCGTAAAACAAAACGCGTTATGTACTTATAGTTTTACTTACGACTAATTTCTATTTCATTTTTTGAAGACATCTTCGTGGGTGGTTGGAGGGTACTCTTGTGTGGTTTGCTTCTTCTTTCCTATCAAACATCTATCGTCCTTATCTCCCCTCCTTCTTTTTTTGTGTTTGTTACTCTCTTGTAACACATCTAACCTTAGGCACCTATATGACCTTTTTGTGTTGCAAATACCGTAAAAATCTTACTAAATCTAAAACGAAGACTTCTTGCCGAATTTGTTTACTGAAAAAAAAAGTTGATCGAAGGCACAAAAAGTATATATTTGCGGTTTCCAAGGATACTAAAGTTTTGGAAGTCAGTAAACGTTGACGGCCATTGTCTCGCAATTTATTTACTTGTGGCACCCGGCAACCATTTCCCCTGTCTTTCATCCCTTCTTTCTCTCATCCGTGTTCCTTCTCTCACTTCCTCCAAACTCTTTTTCTTTCTTTCACCGCCTGCCCCCTCCCCCTCCCATTCTTCCTCATCCTTCTTTCTTTCACCTCTTTTTTTCCCGTCCTTTCTTCTGTTCCCTCATGTCTCCCATCCTTCTGTCACCTCCTGTACCTGTCTCCTCTTCTTCTTTCCATCTCCTTTTTCTTTCCCATTCTTCTTCTCGTTTTCCCCCTGTCTTCTCATCCTCCTTTTTTCCCCTCCTCCCTTTCTTCCTTTTCCCCTCCTTCTATCCCCTTGTCCCCTCCTTCTTTCTCCTCCTTCCATCCCTCTCTGTCCTCTCCTTCTTTCCATCTCCCCCTTCTTTCTCCTCCTTCTTTCGCCTCATCCCCTCCTCCTTTTTACCCTCTCCTCAATTTCTTCTGTCCCCTTCTCCCTTTTTTCTTCCCGTCCTTCTGTCCCTCTTTCCCCTCCAGCCCAGCACTCAGCCTGTCCTGTCGCGTTATCTATCGGACCCGTTTTCCTCTTATCTACCTCCTCCCTCCTCCTCCTCCCTCCTCCTCCACCTCCCTCCTCACGACAATCCTCCTGCGAGTGAACTGGTCCTCTCCTCCTCCCGCCCCC
>NW_004797868.1:292498-294228 GCF_000002075.1 Aplysia californica | reverse complement strand
GTATATGTGTGTGTGCTAATACGAGAAAAGATCGCAAAACGAAATAAAGAAACCGATATCAATTTTTTTCAAAGTTGTTTAATGGCAACAATTAAATAAAAATTTTCAATTTAGAAAAAAAATAGCGCACGATTTCTGAAAGCGCTCAGATAATCCTGTCTACATTGAAAAGAGTAAAACACTCTTCATTATTATTATTGTTGTTGTTGTTGTTGTTGTTGTTGTTGTTGTTGTTGTTGTTTCTATTTCTATCATTATTGTCATTTTTATTTTTATTGTGTTGTTGTTGTTTTTATTGTTGTTGTTGTTGGTGGTGGTGATGTTGTTGTTCAGGGCTAGGAAGATAAATATTCTTGTTAAAACTGTCATAGAACCGGTAATATGTCATTTTATACTTTTTCAAAGATCGTTTTTTACATGCTCGGATAGAGAATAATTGAAACATTCGTGGTATACTCTGAGTACTGTTTAATTATTAATGTTAATGTTAATTAATTTGTTTTCTTTTTAATATTTTTGCTGTTGTTTTGAGTGGGTGGTCGGCAGGTGTCCTGGGGTGGTTTGCTCCTGTTTTGCTAGCAAACATCTATCATCCTTATCTCTCCTACTTCTTTTATTTATTTTATTTTACTCTGAAGAAACAACTTTCATCTTTGGCACTAATATGGCCTAATTATTGTATTACAAGTGTCTCAAAGATTTAAAAAACAATTAGTTGAACAAAACAGAGCAACACAAAACAAAAAACCCAAAAGAAAACAAAATGTAGCAAAAGAAACGAAAAAAACAACAAAACAAAATACAAAAGAAACGAAAAAAACAACAAAACAAAATACAAAACAAAACGAAAAAAACCCAACCCAAAACAAAATGAAGCAAAACAACCCCCCAAAAAAAACAATCAATACGTTTGTAGTTGTTCGTTGTTTATTGTTGTTATTTATCGTTTATTGTTGTTGTTTATCGTTTATTGTTGTCGTTTATCGTTTATTGTTGTCGTTTATCGTTTATTGTTGTTGTCACTGTTGTTGTTGTCGTCATCATCGTTACTGGTGCTGGTGGTATTGTTGTGCAGAACGCAGAATTCAGAAACTCTGTTGTTAATTAAAACTCTCAGTGTAGGTTTTCATACTGTAATACGTTTCCTTAGTTCTTTTGGACACATGAGAAGTACAGACTTAAATTTAGAGTAGATTCTTTGTTTTGTTTTGTTTGGGTTTTTTGTTGCTGAGGTTGCTTTTGTTGTTGCTTTTGTTGTTGTTGTTGTTGTTGTTGTTGTTGTTGTTGTTGTTGTTGTTGTTGTTGTTGTTGTTTTTGTTTTGTTTTGTTTTTGTTTAATTTATTCGAATTTCGACAAAATAGCTCCTAAGTACGCACAACCAATACCACTGATTATAGATCTATTAGAATTTATCATTTGTTATTCATTTGTTATAGTTTTTGTTTGTTTTTTTGGTTGTTTGCTTATTTATTTATTTATTTATTTATTTATTTATCCACCCATCCATCCAACCGTCCGTCCGTCCGTCCGTCCGTTCATTCGTTCATTCATTTATTCTTTCTTTCCTTCATTCATTCATTCATTCATTCATTCATTCATTCATTCATTCATTCATTCATTCATTCATTCGTTCATTCTTTCGTCCATCTATCCATCCATCCATCCATCCATCCGTCCATCCATCCATCCATCCATCCATCCATCCATCCATCCATCCATCCATCCATCC
>NW_004797868.1:286371-288156 GCF_000002075.1 Aplysia californica | reverse complement strand
AGAGAGAGAGAGAGAGAGAGAGAGAGCGAGAGAGACAGAGACAGAGAGAGACAAAGAGAGACAGACAAGACAGAGACAGAGACAGACAGACAGACAGACAGACTGGCAAACAGAGAAAAGGAGTGGCCATTATCCCAGAGTTTCTCATAAACAAGTTTCACCTCGCCTACACCAGGCAGGTAATTAAGATCGGAATGAGTTAAGGAAACTTTTTTAAAACGCTCTAGTAAACCTTTTTAAAAAGTATTAGTTTGAGTACAGACCTCTTCATAAAACTCCTTGATCAACCTTGTATTTCTGTGTGTGTATTTGTGTGTATGTGTGTGTACGTGTGTGAGTGTGTGTTTGTATTTGTATATGTGTATGTGTGTCAAGTCTATGTGTTTGTATGTGTGTATGAGTATATGTGTGTGTTTGTGTGTTTGTTTGTGAGTGTGTATTTGTGTGTGTTTGTGTATGTGTGATTGAGTGTGTGTGTGTATGTGTGTGTGCATGTGTGTGTGTGTGCATGTGTGTGTGTGTGTGTGTGTGTGTGTGTGTGTGTGTGTTTATGCGTGTGCAACCACCACCACCTGCTCTTATTACCACCATGGGTGGTTGGCGGGTGCTCTGGTGTGGTTTGCTCCTTCTTTCCTATCAAACACATATCGTCCTTATCTCTCCTTCTTCTTTTTATGTTTGTTACTCTCTTGTAACACCTCTAATCTTCTGGCGCTCATATGGCCTTATGCAGTTGCGAGTGCCGTAAAACCACTTCTAAAACTAAAACTTACTACCACAATCACCCACTACCACTACCACCACTACCACCACCACCACCACCACCCCCACCACCACCCACACTTACTACCACCGCCACATACACCAGCAATCACCCACCACTACCGCCAACACTACCACTACCAACACCACCACAACACCACCACTACCACACCACTACCACACCACCCACCACCAACACCACTGTAACCACAGTTTAGTATATCTACAGTCTGTCAGAGTAAGTGATGGGCATAATCCGGATTACCGGACAATTCTCAATGAAACATTATCCGACTTCAGACTTAAAACTCTCTTTCCTAACACGTATATTTGATTAAATCGAAGTGGATACACCCATTTGTTGAAGTGATTCTAACCCATTTGTTGAAGTGGTTCTAACCTGACTATTTGCCGAAGCCGTTCATATCATATTTGCTGAACGTAAGTGCTTGGCGGGTGCTCTGGTGTGATTTGCTCCTTCTTTCCTATTAAACATCTATCGTCATTGTCTCCCCTCCTTCTTGTTTGTGTTTGTTACTCTCTCGTAACACTTCTAATCTTCGACACTTACATGACCTTATTGTGCTGCAAGTGCCGTAAAACACTTACTAAAACATTTGCCCAAGAGGTGCACTAACATAATTGGTCGCTTTTAAGGACAAGCGGGCTAACCCAGATTTCGGGGGTTTCCAGAAATCTTTACTTACACCAAAAGTGGGCATTGCCCTACCTTTAGGAAAAGTTTGGTTTCATTGGTGTGTTTATTTGTTTGGTTATGGATAAAACTCTCATCGTCTTTTAAAGAATCTGAATAAGGACCCCAAAACTTTACCTTCGATTTTTCTCAAAACAGCATTTTTCGGGATAGCCCCCTTGCGCTTAGAAGCGACCAATTATTATCCGGATTTTGGTAAAGCGACTCAGTGGCCAGCCCTCGCCAGAGCCTGTGCCAGCGGGCCCGTGATACATGGTCGGAATACATTCCGCTAATCACGTCACAGTCACGCACGTGCACGGTATACT
>NW_004797868.1:282834-283839 GCF_000002075.1 Aplysia californica | reverse complement strand
CACCACCCCTCTCCCAACCCCCCTCGTCTCAAACCACGTCACATTCCGCCATGTTGAAACCGAGACAAAACAGGATTCGTGGTCGGTCCCCAACCTTCAAAGTCCCAACTAACTTCTGATTTTCGCCCGCGTCTAGTCAAAACACCTGTATACTGTATCTTTCCTCCCCCAATGTTTTGTCTCTGATCGTCATGCGATAAACATGGTAAGGGAGCCCAGATATTCTTCCACTTCCACCGTTTTGTTGTAATCCATGCGCGGTACAGCTTGTGTTTTCGTGGAGATACGAACATTTCAAAGCGATAAGGCTCGGAATTTCTTTATTTTTTTCATCACTCGAGCGAGGTGAACTTGCACTGTGCATGCATGAACTTAGTGAAAACTTCGATCTAGATCTATATTAAATCTATCTAAAATTGTAGATCTAGTTCTAGTCTTTTACGTGGTACCAAAAATTAAATTAGTATATTAATGGTTCGAATAAACATAGTGAAAACTTGTAGTCTTTAACGAGGTACCTAGGTGTAATAAATTAATAAATGGTCCGTGTGAACTAATTTAAAGCTTAATTAACTGTAGCCTTTTACGAAGTACCTAAAATGTAATAAATTAACTGCTCTGATGAAATGAAATTAATGAAAACTTTTAGATCTAGATCTAGAATCTAGATATCTAGATCTAGTCTCTTACGAAGTACCTGATTGCAGTTAATAAATTGGCCCACAGATCTAGAAAACTGATTGCTTATCGCACACGTACGTGACGACTTGATAGTGAAGATGTAGATCTAGATCTTGATTCTAGGTAGAAACTTTCTTGATAATTTTAGCGCTGATAAGATAAGAAGAAAGAATGGCCGTGGTACTACTCTAGATCTAGATATATCTGGATTTTCAAAATCGAGATGTAATTCTGCGTGTTGTGTTTGGTATGTTGGTTCGTTCTGATGGGAGTATTCTGACTTTGGTAAGATAACACACGTATCTGCCCCCTCCCCCCCCCCTC
>NW_004797868.1:279182-280651 GCF_000002075.1 Aplysia californica | reverse complement strand
TATATATATCCACAAATATACGTTGTAGATATTCACGAACGGACGCACACTCATATGGAAAACTAACAAGACAGGCAATCTTCTTACACCACCCCAATCCTCCTCCTCCTCCACCTCCACCCCTCCTCCTACCTCCCCCTCCCTCCTCCCTCCTCCCTCCTCCACCACCACCATCACCATCATCATTATCAATAGCAGCAGCATCAGTAGCACCAGCAGCAGCAGCAAAAACAACAACAACAACAACAACAACAAACACAACAACAACAACCACAACAACAGTGACTGCAGCATCATGACAATATATTCACAGCAACAGTAACAGCTACAACAACTACAAGAACAAAACCAACATTTAAAAAAAAGGACCACTGCCCCTCCCAAAGAAACTACAAACTACATGCTGCAGTCAGAACAAAGAACACCAATTAACCGACTTGCACGTAGACGGACTGTGAACCGTTTTAATTAAGAGAACCACTCCTTGCATTAACGGGAACAATTTCGAGTCTTTCTGCCCGTTTGCATGTCATTAACCTTCGACCCGAAAATAAAGAATTTCTTTGCTCTCGAAGCTTGACACACCGGAGCTCAGGATCCGAACAAAGTCTGCTTTTTTCTAGTTGTCTTTTCTACTCTTGGCCCTTTCCCCCTTGTTTGTTTGTCTGTTTGTTTTTTTGCTTGCTTTGTTTTGTTTTTATATTCCTTTTTTGAATCTTTGTATTTCGGATCTTGTACCGTGCAGGTTGTTGGAAGGCGCCTCTGGTAGGTCCTATTTCTTTACTTTCCTTCTGTTGTTTCTGTCTGTCTGTCTGTCTGTCTTTTTTCCCAGCACTAAAATGACCATTATTGTGTCGATGAGCTTCTCTCTACTCAAATAAGAAAAAGAAAAAAGAAAAAAAGAAGAAAAGAAAAACTCTAATATCGTTGAAGTGCAATTTGTTTGTTTGTTTGAGAAAACAGAAAGAGGGCGAGGCACGTGGAGTAGTTAACGGTATTGAGCGTAGGGGACAAGCAGAAGAACTTTGGATGGTTGGCGGGTGCTCTGGTGTGGTTTGCTTCTTCTTTCCTATCAAACATCTATCGTCCTTATCTCTCCTCCTTCTTTTTGTGTTTGTTACTCTCTTGTAACACCTCTAATCTTCGGCACTTATTATATGACCTTTTTGTGTCGCAAGTGCCGTAAAACTCTTACTAAAAACTAAAACTCTTTTAACGTTGAAGTACAGTTTGTTTGTTTGAGAAAACAGAAAGAAGGCGAGGCACGTGGAGTCGTTAACGGTAATTGAGCGTAGGGGAAAAGCAGAAGAGATAGACAGAAACAGTAAAGGACAAAAAAAAAAAAGAAAAAAAGAAGTATTACCAGTGGGACCCTCATACCGCCCACACAAATACATTTTTGTACGTGCATCAAGTGTATAAAGAGGTTTTTCATAGATTTTGAAGCTGCACCACCACCAGCAGCAACA
>NW_004797868.1:277572-278834 GCF_000002075.1 Aplysia californica | reverse complement strand
CACCACCACCACCACCACCACCACCACCACCACCAACAACAACAACAACAACACCAACAACACTAACAAAACAGCAGCAGCAGCAACTACAACAATAACAACAACAACAGCAACAGCAACAACAAATACTTTAATATGATTTTTTTAAAGTGTATTTGGAGTTCGTTTCCACTACTATTGATTGGGACAAAAGTAGCGAGGCATATTCTAGGATCCTTTTATGTCAAGCTTATAAATACACTGTAAATCAAAGCACCCTCCCAAAAAAAAAATAAATAAATAAATAAAATGCGCAGTAGAGATGAAAAAAACAAAAACAAACAGCAATAGCGCCGTAAGAAAAAACAAAACAAAAACAGGAGTGCATAGTGCAGTTTATTTTTAAAAAATTCACTTTGAAAAAAACAACCCACAAAAAACTCCTGATCGGTTACAAGAAAAAGACAAAAAAACGAACAACAATTCAAGATCGCAATGTTTGTTGCCCGGACCTAGGCTAGTGTTAGGCCAATGCTATGAGATGTTCGTGTCTGGAAAAGCGTGTCGTGGTTTTGTGTGTGTAGCATGCAATATACAAGACTAGCCTAATATATTCTAAACTTATGATTTCGTTGGGCCTAGGATTCCGATCTGTTGACTACGTTTTAGGCTAGATCTATATAGATTTCTAGATCTAGATCTATTTGTTTGCTTATTGTGTAGGGCTTTCTGCAAACAATGTTACTGTCTTCGCTGTTGTTGGTAAGTGCTTTTAGCATCGATAGGAGAATAAAACATTTTCAATTTGAACCTGAAAAAAAAAGTGTTTCATGTGTAGCATTCAGATTTGTGCAAAACTTTTGACCTAGGATTCTGATCACTGATCAGTTGACTACGTTTTATAGATTAGTTGTTTATTTATTGTGCCGGGCTTTCTGTGGACAATGTTACTGTCTTCGCTGTTGTTGGTAAGTGCTTTTCGTGTCAATAGGAGAGTAAAATATTTTCAATTTGAATTTGAAAAAAAAGTAGTTCTTCGTGTGTAGCAAGCAGAATTGTGCTAGAAACTTAAAGTCAAATCAGTTAGCAAAAACGTTTTATAGGCTAGCGTTGATAGTTTGCCGTGTCGAAGCTTTCTGTGGACAATGTTACTGTCTTTTCTGTTGTTTTTTGAAAAGTATCAATACGGGCATAAAACATTAAAACAATTTAAAGAAATTAAGGATCTCTTTCTCTCTCTCTCTCTCTCTCTCTCTCTCTCTCTCTCTCTCCCTCTCCCTCCC
>NW_004797868.1:274286-275415 GCF_000002075.1 Aplysia californica | reverse complement strand
GGATTCGAACCCACGACCTTACGGTTGCGAGTCCGAGAGCCTAACCACTAGGCCACCGACGCCATTACTAACTAACTGGGCCCCCTTTCGATGAAAGGAATGATCGGTGCATTAACATCAACTGAAAGTCATTGAACTGCTATATTTACACTCTACTGGAATGCAGTAATAAATCGTGAGATATAAGTGACACACGCGTTTCCAAGTTGCCTAAAATAATGTAATAGATGTAGGCGCCTATAGATTGATTCTCTATTCCGCTTTCGTGGTTGTGCACTCCATAATTTCAAAGGTGTGCAATAAGTGTGCTCTCCCAGTGAACGGAAACCTCACTTATTCAGAATGGCGTTTTAGAAGACGGACTTTCCCAATATTAGATCTAAACGAAACTAATGAAAAACTGAAAATTAAATTACAGTGACTTCACTTCAGGCTCCTCAATGAAACTGTGCACCCTTTAAATGATTCTGAACCGCTGTTAATTTTTTCAATTTCGAAAGTTAAGTGGTTCGAAAGTATTAGGCGGCGAAAGTGACGAACTTTCTCAAATATAATATGTATAGAATAGATAACACTATTTCCTCCTCTATACAGGTGAACCGACCGTTGTCAATGAAGAAAGAAGGAATACAGACGAGGAAAAGAAAGCCGAAATCTTCCTCCAAGTCCAAGTCTTCTTCCAAGGATTCTCTGAACCACCAACAGCAGCAACAGCAACAGCAGCGCATGCAGCAAGCCCAACAACAGCAGCATCAGCAGCAACAACAACAGCAACAGCAACAACAGCAGCACCAGGTTCAGCCACCAATCCCCACTCACCAGCACCACCCTTATATGGACTACGAGACTGCTCAGCTACAACAGCAACAGCAGAATCATCACCACCACCACCACCAGCAACAACAACAACAACAACAACAGCAGCACCATCACGCAGGCACAAGCATGCTGGCGGGGGAGCCGGTGGTGAATCACGTGACTGGTGACGTCAGCGGTCTACTTCCGGGTCAGCAGCCCCGCTCTCATGACCTCTTGGATTTGACCTTGTCTCGCTCGGAGAACGGGCACGGTGAGTGTGTGAGTGTGTGTGTGTGTGTGTGTTTGCTCAGCTCTCTAGGGTTAATGATTG
>NW_004797868.1:265625-273873 GCF_000002075.1 Aplysia californica | reverse complement strand
GTGTGTGTGTGTGTGCTGTTTCCTTTAACAAATTTTTGAGCAGCCCCCCCCACACACACACTTCTCTCCAAAATCCCGTTATTTAGTCGGAAATTACGTCAGTAGTGTTGCCTAGCAACGAGTCTGCGGCCTTCTTCTTCCTGTTAGCGTAGCGTAAATTCAAAATCACAACCTCCCCTTTGATCTTCGCCAAAACACACCCGGATGTTGACTTGGCGATTCCACTTTCTTAACGGGTGCGCCAACAAAAGCTTATTAGTTTATGTGGTGTGTGTGTGTGTGTGTGTGTGTGTGTGTGTGTGTGTGTGTGTGTGTGTGTCAGACTGCAGTGCGGATAGTCCTGGGTCGAGTCCCAGTTTGGCGTTTTTAGACATATTATTATGTTGGGTGTTTTATTCTTGGTTATTACGCTTTACGGTACAAAGTCTCCTCCTTTCTCCCTCTTATTTGGATCATATTGGAAGTGCTTCAAGTGCTTAACGTTAATTTTTTTGGTCCTTTTCTTCTTAGACATCTCTCTACCGAAAGGTGTGAGTGTATGTGTTTGTGTATGTGTGTGTGTTTCTCTCTCTCTCTCTCTCTCTCTCTCTCTCTCTCTCTCTCTCACTCACTCTCTCTCTGTCTCTCTCTCTCATTTTTTTTCGATGTTGAAAAACCACACTTATATCCATGGGTGGTTGGCGGGTGCTCTGATGTGGTTTGCTCCTTCTTTCCTATCGAACATCTATCGTCCTTATCTCTCCTCCTTCTTTTTTTGTTTGGTACTCTCTTGTAACACCTCTAATCTTCTGCACTTGTATGGCCTTATTGTGTTGCAAGTGCCGTTAAACTCTTAATAAAACCTAACACTTCTCTCCTTCCTTCCCCAGTAACGGAACTGAAGCCCCTCCCTTCCTACTCCTCGCTCTACAACCACGTGGCGCTCAACAGCAACAGCAACAACAACAGCAGCACCCCCAACAACAACAACAACAACAACAGCAATACCAACAGCAACAGCCCAGGCACCGCCACCCCGGGCAACTCCAGCGCCCCCCTCACCCTCACCCCTCAGAACTCTGCCGTGCTTGCTGCTCTAGCCGCTCCTACAGGATCGGGAAACCCCCCTGCCCTCCTCCCGATCTCCAGCCTCACGCCATCCAACAGACAAATCTTCGCCTCTGCCTCAGCAGCGGCCGCAGCGGCAGCGGCAGCAGCAGCCAATCACATGTCGCATATGAATAGCTTGGGGCCCGAAGCCACGCCCTCCGCCATAGGGCGCGCGTTTTCATTGGACAATATCATGCTGAAGCAAGAGCATGACTCCATGTACTCGCCGTCTCCGCCCAAGGCGGTGCCTGTGATGACGTCAGACATGGCTGGCGAGGCGGAAGTGGCTGTGCAATCGCTCAATAACTCGGAAATTCTGCAGCTCAAGTCGGCTACTGTCAGTCAGTAACCAGACCGAGACTTAACGTTTTTTTTTGGTGTTTTTTTTTCGTACTCTCCTGACTAATCCCAGGACAGAATGGTGATAGAATATGATGTACCTCATCTGGTAAATCCCAAGACGAAATGGAAATCCAAAGACGGATCGGTAATTTAACTGTTACCTCACCTGGTAAATCCCAAGGCAGATTGGTAATATACAATGTACCTCACCTGGCAAATCCCAAGACGAAATGAAAATCTACTATTTACCTTTCCAAGCTAATTCCAGGACTGAATTGCGGTGTAATATAATATTATGTACCTTACCTGGTAAATCCAAAGACGGAATGGTAATTAACTCTTTACCTCACCTGGTAAATCCCAAGGCTGATTGGTAATATATTATTACCATAATATACTATTATGTATTGCGCTTGAGTAGTCTCAAGAAAGAATGGAAATATACTATGAACTTCACCTAGTGAATGCCGAGGCAGAATGATTATATACTACGTACCGAGCTTGAGTAGCCTCTAGAAAGAATGGTCAAACATACACTCTGTACCTCATTTGAGAAGTTTCAAGAGACAGTATGGTAATGTAATAATAGGTGTACTATGTACTTCACTTAGTAAATCCCAGGACAGAATGGTAATTTACGTTTTGCCCCACCTGGACAAAATGGTAATATACTATGTACCCCATTTGGTTGATTCCAAGACAGAAAGGTCATATATGCTTCGTACTTCACTTGAGGCTTCTCAAGACAGAATGGTTGTGCATTGAAGTGTGAATTATTTCGAGACAACTGCACGCACACCGGACGTATTGGACTTGATCATACTATCTGTGTGTATGTGAGAGAAATTGTTTAAACAGTCTTCTGACCAGTTTCCCATTGTTAGAGGCAAGTGCACCCGGGAACGTACTGGGCTTTATGTACGTGCGAGAGATTGGCGTAAAAGGAGTTGCTCAGAGTGCCATTGTTTGTTATGCAGTAGGGTGTCGGGCTAATGCTCAGTGGCCTTTGACTCCATCTTTTCGGTTTGGTTTGGTAGGCGGGGCTAGCCAGATTGAGCCTGAGAAGTGACCATTTTGGCACAATCCGATGGCCCGACTCGCGCCCTCAAAAGCAAACGCGTTTGTTCTCAGGTCGCAAGTCGGGTGATCAGTTGGCGATCGGTTTGTAGTAGACTTACAGAACAGATCCACCAATGGGAACTGGGTATAATATGGTTTGCATGTTGTGGGTCATACCTCAGCAGCCAGCGGCAGCCAATCACATGTCGCGTACGAATAGCTTGGGGCCCGAAGCCACGCCCTCGGTTATGGGGCTCACGTTTTGATTGGTAGGTTACTGGGTGTGGTGAGGAAAAGTTTCTGACTCCATTTCCCCACCTTCGTTGTGCGTGCAAGGAATGGC
The DNA here is from genome assembly GCF_000002075.1 of Aplysia californica. Lineage (NCBI taxonomy): Eukaryota > Metazoa > Mollusca > Gastropoda > Aplysiida > Aplysiidae > Aplysia > Aplysia californica. The sequence continues at coordinate 271,040 of NW_004797868.1, read as the reverse complement.
GTAACGTTGACTGGCCTGGTTGTCCCTTACACCTTGTCACACCTTGTCACACCTTGTCACACCTTGTCACACCTTGTCACACCTTGTCACACCTTGTCACACCTTGTCCACAGTGTTGGGGTCAATACAGTCGGAACATGTCCATCTCTGCTCCCCCCCCCCCCTCCTCTTCAGGATCAATCCCAGATTCTGTCTGCCTATAGTCTCTATCATAATCTGGCGGGAGATCCGTCCGACTGTTCCGCACAGGTGGCTGGATGTCCCTGCTATGCAATAAGCTGTTGGGCTAACAGTTGGCATATGTTGTTGTTGGTCAGACTCCTATGTTGATGGGTAGGTTGATGTATCACAGAGAACTGCACTCGGAACGTAATATTGGATTTAATTTGTCCTCGTCGTTTTATGCAAACAAATTAATAAATTGAAATTAATTATGCAAAATGAGCCCAAAAATGTGAAATTATGCGATTCTGTTAATTTTAACAGAATGATAAAGGAAAATAATCAGAAATTATGCAAAAAATGATACAATTTTGCTAAATTATGCAGGGTGCATAAAACCACAGGGACAGTTTAATGTTCGTATGATCAGGAAGAATTGCGTAAAAAGGGCTGCTCAGGATGTCACTTTTTTATTTTATGAAATAAGCTGTTGGGATAACGGTTGACATATTATGTTGTTGGTCAGACTCCTGCGTTGATGGGTAGTAGTTTTTTTGTGTGTGTAACAAAGAAGGGTTTGTGGCTCCAACCCGCCCCCTTCCCTCACTCCCTTTTACAAAATATTTCCATGAATAAGCGTCACACCACGAATCATCTAACGCAACTCTAAAGGTCCAACTCAGAAAGCGATCTAATTGGATAGGTGAGCACTATATTATATCCTACTGGGCACATTACAAGGAAGGAGAAGAAAAGACAGACAGCAAAAGAGATGGGAAGACAACATAACGGAATGGACGGTTTAAAGTTGGTTGAAACCCTTTGGAAGGCTGAAAATAGAGAAGGGTGGAGGAAAGTGGTTGCCCGATCATCCATGGTGCCTAAGTAGTCTTCTCCTTCTCCTCCCCTGCACAGTTCTTCTCCTTCTCCTCCCCTGCACAGTTCCCTGAACAATGGTCTTGGGTAGGCCACATGATCTCCCTACTAGCCTGACTAAAATGGTGGCGTCGGTAACCTAGTGGTTAGGCAATCGGACCCGTACTCCTGAGATTGCGGGATCAGGGGTTCGAACCTGAGCTTGGTCCGACGTTGTGCCCTTGGGAAAGGCTCTTTCCTGGTCAACAAACTAATGGCTGCTTTGGGGATTTGTGAAACTTTTGAATTTCGAAATGGAAGCCGTCACAAATGCCTGTAGAGACTGTACTTTTAAAGCACCTCATAGTCAGCTTACAGATTTTTGATGATTTGGTGGCCTTCTTCGTTTTATTTTATTTGATAAAGATTTCATCGAAAGTAAAAGAGAATTTGGATTGTAAAGCCGTGATATGAATTACTTTGATGTTGATTGGTAGGCCTATAGGAGATGATAAATAGGTCTATCGTCAGTGGACATTGAGAATCGGATAATGAGCAGGGAGTTGCTAGTGGTGCAGGTTTTTAAAAAATGAAATAGCCTTATGCATGTGATTTGGGAGGGGGGGGTTTCCAGAAAAAGTGTCCGTGCCGAGAACATTTTTGAAATGTGAAATCAGATTTGGAAACAGTCACGAGTAGCCTCTCAGAGGGAGCTGCTGGACCCTCTTCTTTTGTAAAGATAATACAATGGATGAAGAGGCCAATGTAACCACGGTGTGGAAAAGGAGAACCTCCGACCTCCCCACTCCCCCCCCCACCCCAGGGCAGCCTGCCACCCCTTTCCATCCTCAGAGCCCCCCCCCCCCCTCTTTCGCCACCAACCCCCCCTCTTTCGCCACCCACCCCCCTTTTCTCCCTTACTCAGCCAAAGGAAAACAAGTATTTGCTCAATAAAAATAACACACGATGCTGTAGTCGTGTCATACTATAAATGTTATATAATTTGTAGTAACCATTGCTTTTGAAATATACTTTGAATCTATACCACTGTTGAAACGATCATCATGGAAATATACCCTGTCACATTGTTCAAAACATCAACCAAAGACTTACATCCTCAGCCAAAGACAAAGAAAGATAACTGTCCTTCTCACATTACGTCATCAATAACGTAGAAGTTTCATTGACACACGCGACTGGCTGTTCTTTTTGGGGAATTTAAAGTTGTGATTGATGTTTGGAATCACACTTTTAAGGGGTACTAGTTTTTAAATTGAACACTCTAACTTTCAATTGAAAGTTTTGATTGCCGTTTGGAATCATTTTAAGGGGTATCAGCTGTAAGTTGAAAGCTGTAACTTCCAACTGAAAGTTGTGATTGGTGTTTGGAATCAGTTTTAAGAATGGGTATCACTTTTAAGTTGAAATCTATTACTTTCAATAATTTCATTTGAAGTGCTCTTTTTTTTTCAATGTCCCATAATGTGGATGTTGCAGATTTCTTCTTGTTGTCTAATGCAATAATGTGTTGGCCGTGAACAGCAAGTAACGTTGTCTATTTACGACAAAATGTGAGTTACGACTTTCATTATTTACTCCATTGGGTTATAAGTGTAGGCAAGTTGCACATTGCTTTGGGGTGAATTTCTCAAGGCTTTATATAAATATTATGAAAAATGAAAGAATTCTTTGAAGTTTACTGTATGATAAATAGAATTTTGACTGCTTGAAATGGCATGCTTTTATTATCTTACAGTGAACTTCAAAGAATTGAAACTATGCTTTCTCACTAGATGGTAAGTTAAAATTTAAAACCTAAACACACAACATTAAAACTGAAGCATTGCTGACATATTCGAGTGACTTACATGAACACAATAGCTCACAAAGCAACATTAAAAAGGAAGAAACATTTACATTTAGTTCCACGTCATCATTTTTCTTTTCCTTCTTTGTGGAGCTTCTTTTTTTTTCTTTTTAAAAAAAAAAATATAAAGATCACTTTATCAAAGTCTTGATTTTTAACCTGTTACTTGGATATTTCCTTTTTTAAAGAAAATCTTATCGACAATGTTTTGTCTAGTCACCGTTGTGGATACTTCAGAGTTATATCTAGTTAGGATAAAATGGCATCTTTTGCTTGTCTTCAGACATTGTCAAAACGCAAATAACAGGTACACATATTATACACATTATGTAGTTTGTTTTGTATTGCGTACTGTGAAGCCACATTGTATACTACAGAAATGCAGAAACTTTTAATGATAAATGCTTAGTTTTATAAGAATTTTAATAATGTGCTTTTACGTCGCTGTTGTCAATGCTGGAGTCTGCTTGAAGACAGACTTTCTCTGTGTGGTCATCTGCCTTGCTTGAAGTGACGCATCATTCCATGTGTGTATTATAATATTATTTGTATCTTTTACATTTAAATGAATATAATATGATGAAAGTCTGTATAGAGCGTGTTTGAAATATGTAGATTTATTACACTCTATATTATTATGTGTATTGTTTGAAATCCAAGGGTACTTTATACAAATATTTTAACACATTTTTGATAAGGAATGCGCACTACTGTAGTAACAGTTTGCTTTGGTGAATATGAATTAATTGCAAGATTATATAATATTATTGTACACACACTGTCGTTTTGTTGAAATACTTTTTGATATTGCTGTGGCATATTGATACGGAGAGACAAGGTTTTTATGTATAATAATGTTCGTTGTTACACCACTGCTCATAGACACTTTGCGATGTTTCCTGTTTATTTCATTCAGGAGAGCTACACACTTTGGTATGCGAATTTAATCAATTTTATCAATTTCATCCATTTCATCAATTTCATCAATTTCATCAATTGATTTCGTGTAATTTTTGTTATCTTTTCAGGCACTTCTTGACTGTACTTTATGATGGGTTTTGTGTTGTTGTTGTTGTTGTTTTTTTGTTGTTTTTTTGGTAATAATAATTTATCATTTTTGGACTAGGAGGTGTCAATATAAATAAACATTTTGAAAAAGACATGAGAGCTATTATACATACTCTGTAGTTCGCTCTATGTTGGTATACCATACATGAATGTGTTTAACGGTTAATTCCCTTGTAATGCCTGCTGACATGTTCTGGGGCTTTGAGCAATGCTTATTTCTTGCGACTACCTGCAAATGGAGATTATTGTACATATCTATATTATGTAAATGCTGCAGAGGCGTTGTAATAGATGTGTGAAGAAGTAAGTTTTGGTGTTCTTTTTTAACATTTGCAGAAGGTGGGTCTTTTAAATATTATTATTTTTAAAAAATATTCTAAATTTATTTTTTGGGTGTAGAGGACAAAGGCACAAAAGAACACACATCAGCCAGAGATGGAATTTAGAGGGGGGGGGGGGCGGAAGGGGGAGAAAGGGGTGTGGGGTGATCAATCGAAAATTAAAAAAAGGAAAGAGAAGGAGAGCAGGATGGAGAGAAATAAAGAGAGAATGAAACAGGCAAAGAGATATAGAGAAACAGATAAGCAGGCAGATTGAAGAAAATGATAGAGAGGAAGAGGCTTTTGTTTGAGAGAGGTTGTTAGATTTTTTTAAGCTCCAAGAGAAGTTCTTCTACACAAAAGAACCTGCCAGTTTGTATAGGGTAAATATCTAGACCATTGCCCAACACAACAGAAGGACAGAAATAGAAAATAGAACTTTCGAATTCAGTAGGACTGAAACAGTAAATGGAAGCTTCGAATGCTGCCATTTGGGGACTGAGTGGGAGGACAAGAACAAAACATTGGTAAGGGGACTTTTTTCCTGAAAGAGGACTTTTTTCTGAAGGTTGGGGATGGAACAGGGAAATGGGGTGAAATGAGGGGCGGGGTGGGGGGTTCATATTTGGTGATTCCAAAAGGAGAATTTAGTTTCTGAAAGAAGAACAGTTATGTTTTACTTGAGGAATGGGTTTTCATTCCATGAAGTAAAGGGGTAGATCTAGAGCTAAATAGTTTTTATAATCCGGAACATAACTTGAGAGTTGTTATAAGCAAATACCTCACCTCATCTACGGTCTAGTCAAACAAACCAGCATTTGTGGTGAAGTGGTTAGTTCCTTTATCTCTCTCACGAAAAGCGTGAGTTCGGTTCCTGGGTGGGGAAGTTATGTAGCCTACAAGTTAGTATAAGTATAAGCGAATATCTCTGTCTTTCTGCTGGGATGCTGAATTAAAAAGTGTGAATTCCACTCATCTTTGGTTAGCCCTGACGCTAGGTTTGGTCGAAGCATCCCACTTGGTACACCATGATTTATATTTGTGCCGTGTTATGATTTGTATTGTTTTTCTATTGGTCGAAATCGTAATAGTTTGGAATGGAAATCTGTTGACAGTTTTATACTCAGACTCACATGTCTCCAA
>NW_004797868.1:262117-264360 GCF_000002075.1 Aplysia californica | reverse complement strand
AAGCCAAAGAAGAAGGGCGAGATAAGAAAGAGGATGTTTCATAGGAAAGGAGGAGGAGGAGGGATAAGAACGATTCGATGTCTGATTGGGAAGGAAGAGAGAGAGAGAGAGAGAGAGAGAGAGAGAGAGAGAGAGAGAAAGAGAGAAAGGATGCTTACCCACAAACACACAAATAGGCAGACTGACAGGTAGACAGACAAGCTGGCAGTCGGCTTGTTGATATAGAAATGGATTAAGAAAAAAATTATTTAAAAAGATAAACTTCACCCAAAAAAAGTTTTAAAATATAAATTGAAATGAAACGAAGACCATGAACATTTTAAATTTTTAATGTGTAATGTGTACTGCTTGTAGCACTGTTGTCGGTGTGTTAATTTGTCTTCGTGTGTTATCTTTTCATTGTAAGTTATCGTGATTTACCAATTCATTGTGTTACCTACGTGTCAGTGTGTGTTATCTTGTCAGTGATTATTTTGTCAGTGTTTGTTATCTTGTCAGTTATTGTTATCTTGTCAGTTATTGTTTTCTTGTCAGTAATTGTTATGTTATCAATGTGTGTTACATTGTCTACGTCATCGTAAGTTATTGTGATTCATCGTGTCATTGTGTTACTTTGTCAGTGTAATTATCTTGTCATTGTCATCGCAAGTTATCTTGATTTACCTTGTGATTTTGCTACTTTGTCAGTCTACTTTATCTTATCTTGTCAGTGTGTGTTATCTTGTCAGTGTGTGTTATCTTGTCAGTGTGTTATTTTGTCAATGTGTGTTATCTTGTCAGTGTGTGTTATTTTGTCAGTGTGTGTTATCTTGTCAGTGTGTGTTATTTTGTCAGTGTGTGTTATCATGTCAGTGTGTGTTACCTTGACATATATGCGGCTTCCATCATGTTTTGCCATGTCAGTGTCTTTTACCTTTTCAGTGTGTGCTACCTTGTCAGTGCGTATTATTTTGTCAATGTGTGTTATCATATCAATGTGTGTTATCTTGTCAATGTGTGTTATCTTGTCAATGTGTGTTATCTTGTCAATGTGTGTTGTCATGCATGTGTTGCATCATGTCATCATGTGTTAACGTGTGTTACCTTGTCAATGTGTGTTACCTTTTCAGTGCGTGCTACCTTGTCAGTGTGCATTAATGTATTTGGCCAATGTGTGTTATTATTCATGTGTTACCTACCTTGTCATAGTGTGTTATCGTGTGCTTTATTGTCAGTGTGTATTATTTTTGTCAATGTGTGTTACCTCGTGAATGTGTGCCTATTATCATGCATGTGTTACACTGTCATTGTGTATGTATGTGTGTCGCCCCAAGATTTACATGTGCGATCTTGCCCGCTCATTTTACTTTGACTCTGAAATCTTGAAATGGTCAAACTGAATATTGAGAGAGAAAAAAATATGTGAAAGCTGAATAAAATTATTTCAGTAAAAAAAAACATTTTTTGTTTTGTTGTTTTTCAAATTTTATGTGGCAGTGGGTTTTTTTTTTCTTGTTGTCATTTGTTGTTGGTTTAAAAGTGTCTCTCTCTTATTAAACATCTACCGTCCTTATCTTCCCTCTTTCTATTTTTTGTTTGTTACCCTGTTTTAACACCCTCTAATCTGTGGCACTCATACATGTATGACCTTGTTGTGTTGCAAGTGACGCAAAACTCTTACTAAAACTTAAGGTGTCTCTTGAGACGTGACTACAGGCTTATGTGGTTTAGCGTTTAGGCATTTTGTTGTCTCACGTTGGAGACCCGAGTTCGATTCCCGAGCGGGGAGAAATTTTTATATCGGTCTTTCTGCTGGGAAGATGTATCATTCTCAGCCCAGGTTGGCCCTGACTGGTAGGGTTAGAAACCCGCCTTCTAAATGATCGAACTTGAGTTGTACATTAAAAACAAGTGTCACTTAACTTATCTTTCTTTTGCTTAGTCTCTTCCTATCAGCTTGTGAGTGATAGACACAATATTGTGAGCGAATAAATATTTTTAAACAGTATAAAATGTATGCTAATGTGTAGCTAAACAAAGCGAAAGAGATTGTGAAATATAATTGGTCATTACAAATGGAGCGTTAATGAACATTGCTATTGGCAATTTCTTTCTCTTCCCCCATCCACTCACCACTCTATGTCTTTTGTGCGTGTGTATCTGTATTTTGTGGTTTTGATGTGTGTGCATGTGTGTGTGTGTGTGTTAGTGTGCGACTGCGTGCGTGCGTGTGTGTGTGTGTGTGTGTGTGTGTGTGTGTGTGT
>NW_004797868.1:254948-261585 GCF_000002075.1 Aplysia californica | reverse complement strand
GGGGTTAAAAGAGAAGTTATTTTCATCGGTTCCATAGTCAGTACAATTTTTTTTAAAGAAGAGAAAGGCCATATAATTTCGAATTAGGCATGATTTAATTTGAAAATATACATAAATGGAAAAACCTGTTTTACTTCAGACCACTAATACGCAACGTTTCCTTTTCATCTTTATTAACTGGTGATTTAAAGTTTTAGCTGGTTTACTATATAATAATACATTCATTGCCCAATTCAGCCTTTTAGTTTGTTTTGTTGTTGCTGTGTACTTGTTTACATTATCCCCCCCCCCCGCCGGATTTATCGCCTTGCTGTGTTGAGTCAAAGATAGTAAATAACTCTTTGGTTGAGTGTATGTCTCTCCGTGTCATTTCCTTTCCCGTGAGGGCACCGTCCAGCTTTGTGTGTAAGTAAAACAAACTTTGCTCCAAATTCTACTTAAACGGGGATCTAGAATCTGTAATCTACATGTACATGTATGTAAAATTAAATAAATTACAACTATTATCTTAATGTATAAGAAATTGAAGTTTCTGTGGTTAGTTGGTTTATTTCGGGAAAAAATAATCGAGTACCAGCTGTTTGACATTGAAGAAGAGAAACAAGGGCAGGCCGAGGTGTGAGCCACGGACTGTTGAAGAACTTGTGAGCGTGAGTGGTAGTCGAGGGGTAAGAGCTTTGTTGTCACTCGTCAGTGCAAGTTGGTCACCGTATGGTGCTAGATAGGGACAGCCCAGTGGAGTAGGCTGTCGCGTGAAATGTGAATTTGTGACTTCTTCATGGACATCCTGCAGTTGGTGATTGCTTCAAGAGGTGGGTGTTTATGTTTAAACTACAGGTGTATATGTAAAATTGTATAAATTAAAACTATTATCTTAACGTAAAATAAATTGAACTTCCTAGCCTATCTTGAAATGGAGGTTAAGCTTCGCTGTTAAAACGTAACGACGCTTTTTTGTCATGATGTAGTATAAGCAGTCATTAAACGTCACATAGATCTAGATTCTAGATCTATTAGTCTGTCTGACTCAACATTGTCCTTTAAACTTAGATAATGATAGAATGCTATTTCTGACCGTACCAGTCTAAAGAGCTAAGATCTATCAGAGATTTCATAAATCATTCCTAAACTTGCAGAATTTATTCTCGGAGTTACGAGTTCGAGCGAAGACAACTGTTAACGAAACAAGTTGCCAAGGGCAGGGGACGTTACTCTCCTTTCTCAAGCTTTGTGTTGTCTGCTGCAAAAGTTTTCAAGAATTTGTATTCGAAATGGGACGACTTCAAAGCTAGAATCTAGAGATCTAGAATCTAGACTAGATCTAGATCTGTAATTTAATCTCGTTCATTACTCTGACAAATCCAGGTCTAGATTCTAGATCTAAGTGATATGACTGTTTTCATGTAATGTAGGGATTTTGTCAGTCAATGTGGAATGGAGAGCTTCCAATGGTGACATTTTCCCAGCCTGTGGAGGCGTCACTTTGACTTTGATCCGACCATCTTCGCTGGATTTTGAAGGACTTGATTCGTTGTTTGCTGTGGCAGCGAAAATCAGATGCTTTATTGGTCAATTTTGCGTGAAGAGTGAGCATTTATTAAGATTTTGCAGTAGGCTATAGGGATTAGCAGTAACTAAGTCTGTTCAGTCAAATTTACTCTGGCAGTGTTGCATAGAGTCATAGACCTACTAGATTTCTACGCAAGGGAGAAGGGAGGAGATACACACGTAAAAAAATTATCCTCTTTGCCCTCTTATTGGCTCTAGATCTAGATTCCTAGATCTAATCTAGATCTAGATCTAGTGCTTTTCCCCCCTCTCATTGCAGCTTGCTCTGTGTCAGTGCAAAGAGCGTTGAAAAAAATCTGGCTGTGATTAGACTACTAGATCTAGATATCTAGATCTAGGCCTATTTGCGGAGTCTTCCTCTGCCTCTTTTTTTCTTTTTCTTTTTTAAAAATAACTAACAACATGAAAAATTGCCTTGCTTCAAATAAAATTGAACTTTCTTTACGTAAATCACACTATAGGCCTAATGGCAAAAGGAACAATTTTGACAACTGTCATTGCTTTCTAGACCCGTTATATTCCAGTCCCAGTTTGTTGTCTTTTTAAAACATAACAAATATTGTATTATCTGCAGGCTTCAATATGGCTGAACAAAGTGAAGTGTCATCCCCTCCAGAGGACGTTACTGAAGTTACAGACAATGCAACAGTACATTCCGATTCTCAGACAGAAGAGCCCAAGGAGGAAAGCGTTTGCGAGGAAGGCAAGGCCACCTCCTGTGGCGTAACTGAGGAAGTTGATACAAGTAGACCAGTTCAACAAACAGAACAACTTAAAAAGGTGATTCTGAATGTTTTTATTTTTAACGACAAGTGTACGTATATAGACTATATAGCTTACTCAGAGGTTTGAAAGGAAAATAAGCAGGCTAACTTTGCCGTTAGCCAACAAACGCCTTTTTTATTCACAGCAGTTTCGAGAAAGATTTTTTGTCATCGCAACCATTTAAAAATAACATTCTTCCGAAATTTGAATTTCAATTTATTAAAAAACTAGATCTAGATCTAGTCATAGTTTCATTTAAATTATTTTGGTGAAGTACTGTAAACTGACCAGGCTTTTGATTTAAAGCAAATAAAAAAATTGACGCTAAATAGAGAAAAAGGCGTTTTGTCAGCTTGCCGCAGAACTGTCCTACCAAACCTATGGCAGTAAATCTACCAAGCAACCAGCCAGTCAAGTTACCAACCCACCACCGGACCAACTGTTCAAACTAAAGTCGAAACTGTTTAAGAAATCCACCTACTCTAGAGGAGAAAAGTGGCTGCCTTATACAGTGTCATTGCAATGATTGTAAGGTAAAAGGTACTAAAGGGAAGAAACTAGAAGTGGTTATATTTGTAATAATAATAAATGATAGATATTTATATATATAGAGCTCAACCCAGATAAAGGTATACGGGCTCTGAACGCTTTGCAATAAGCCTACAATTCAACTGTAACATAGAACATTGTATTCTGACACATTCATCTTATAAATTTAAAAACAGAAATGACTTCAGCTGACATTTGAATGAATCAAAGGATCTGATCTCTCTTAAAGTACAGGTGACTGTCTTATACAGGTGGCCTTTGGAGCAGGCTTGACTGCACTTTTCACTACTCAGGAGGACCGACAGTCCTTTGTCTATCATCCAACACCTCCAACAATATGACTAAATATAATATACATGTATATACAAGCCGGTGCAGCTTTTAAAAATGACCAAAGTCCAATTTTGAATAACCTGCAGCTTAGAAATTCTGTTATTATTAATTAAAATCACTTAAATTCATGTATCAGAACAATTTAAAACCAGGATTTAAAAAAAACTTGGCGTAGGGGACAAAAATTAACATCAACAACAGCAGTAACAATTATAATAGCAGTACCAATTTCAGAAGCAACAGCAGCTGTAACAGTTATGCAACAGACCCATCCAAAGATTACCACTGTAACTAAGGCTGTGCATAATATATAAGTAGCAACTGGAAGTTGTTCTTGTATATGTTTCTGTCCTTGAAGTTGAGATTGTAAGTTATGTAATTATCATTATGGTTATTAATTATTATGATGATGATGGTAATGATGATAATCAATAATCATTGTTGAACATTTTTATTGTTATTAATATTATTTTAAAATTATCATGATACATTATTGCTATTACCATTTTATTGGTAAAGAGTTTAGGTTGCAAGTAACGATTTTTCCTGGTGTCTTTCTCCATTTTTATTGTGAATAATCTTTCTTCAATCATTTCCACAGACTACATTATTCACACCAGCAGACCTGTTCAGATTTCGTCAACTCTTAGTGTCCACGACGGAAAAACTACGTCGTCTGGAGACTGCGGAGGAGAAGAATGAGTCGAGAATCCAGGAGCTTGTTGTCAGTAATCACACGCTGAACAGGGAGAAGGTTTGGAGGAGTTTTGTTTTTTTAATTTGATATTAATTTAATATCAATATTATTATTCTCTTCGACATGGTCTTATGTGTGGATGGTTTGCGAGTTCTTTGGTGCGGTCTGCCCCTTTTTTCCTATCAAACATCTATCATCCTTATCTCTTCTCCTTTTTTGTGTTTGTTACTCTCTTATAACACTTCTAATCTTCAGCACTCATATGACCTAATTGTGTTACAAGTACCGTAAAACTAACTAAAACAATGAAACCGTATAACTCTGTACTACCTAATATAATAAATAGTGCTAAGCTCATACAGCTTGCTGTCAAGCAGGGATATAATGCGCTGTACAATTGTTATTTATTTATTATTCATTATTTATTTTCATCATCATCATCATCATTATTATTATTATTATTATTATTATTATTATTATTATTATTATTATAACTATTATTATTATTTTGTTATCATTATTATTATTATTATTATTATTATTATTATTTATTATTATTATTATTGTTATTATTATTATTATTATTATTATTATTATTATTATTATTATTATCATTAATATTATCATCATTATTGTCATCATCAGTATTATTATCATCATTATTATCATTATTATTATTATTATTATTATTATTATTATTATTATTATTATCATTATTATTATTATCATTATTATTGTTTTAACTACCCTCCACACAAAACAGGAAGATTTGCTACAACAGCTGAAGCTGAAGGAACAAGAGTATGAGCAGAGACTGGAGGACTTGAGACATGAGTGTGAGGACAGGCTGCACCGTGCTGATGTAGACAAGGTCAGTCGTAGATCAGGCTTGAAGGACAAGATAATGATAATGGTGGTGTGATAATGATATCTGAAATGATTTAAACTTTTTTTTAAATTTTACAAATAAATTAATTTTAAAAAAGATTTAAAAATGGTGAAGATAGATCTAGTAAATAATAATAAAAATAATAGTAATAATAATGGTACATGTAATAGGCCCTACTACTTAGGATTATAATATTATAGTAATTGTACCAGTAATAATAGTAATAATAGTAATACTGGTGATAATAATTTTATTTTGTTAGTCTTCCGCTCACTTTGTTTCTACTACATTAATTAATTATAATGGGCCAAGTTTTCAGAGTGAAACAAAAACCAATCTTAAAGCTCAAGGTACATAACCAGCTTATTATCTATGTACATTTTGTTTTTACACGATTACCTCCCTGGTTGTTAGCACCGCAAGGATCAAAATGTCAGTCGTCAATTCAGGTGGAAAGCAAAATGTCAAATGTTCTGATTCGGCGAAGCAGAACTCCACAGAGAGAAAAATCCCAATTTGGATACCCCCCCCCCCCCACCCTTTCCAACCCTTAGCGTGTAACCATTAATCCGAGACAAAAGTTGTGTGTTTTCCTTTCTTTCTTTCGTTAAAACCTGAACACTCTTTGGTCAGTTATCCAGGTCTTGGAAAGTGGTTCAAAATGGTACAAGTTGAAAAAAAAAAAATTTTTGGGAGACAAAAAGTACAAACCAATTCTATATTTTATTTCCTTCATGTGTACTGTTTTCTCAACAACAGACTTCTTCTGAAGTGAAGAAGAAAGTAACAAAAGAAATGCAGAACAGGATGAAGGAAGAGCTGAAACAAATGCAGGTACTGCATGTATAAACTTTTTTATTTTTCTGTAGATTTGTACAATTTTTTTTCCTTTTTCTTTCTTTTTTTTTTCAGGCTTTGTTTTCCTGTTTTGAGTTTGTTCTGTCATATCATGTTCAGATGATCATTTTTAAAAGCTACACTGGCTTATATGTATTATATTTAGTCATATTGTTGTCAGGTGTGGGAAGATAGACAAAGGACTGTCGGTCCTGCGGAGTAGTTGAAAGATGTGGTAAAACCTGCTCCAAAGGCCACCTGTGTAAGACAATCACCTGTACAAATATAACCACTTCCCTTGACACAAGGCTCTATCGTTAAATTTAAAATTTTGTCTCGTTTACGAATGAAATAAAATGCAGTCGAATTTGATCTAATGGCCACGTGTGTATAAGACAATCACCTGTACAAACGGCCACTTTCCATCCCCCCTCCCCACCCCCCATTTTCTTTACATTATAATGACACTGTGTATAATGGCCATCTGATCTGTTTAAGACGGCCTCCTTTTTCCTCGTCATAAGATGACTGTCTTAGACAATTTTAACTGTATTTAGCATACTCTGAATAGGCTAGTTGACAGACATCTTTTGCCATTAAAGCAAGCGGATAAAGAAATAATCAGAAAAGAAATAAACAGCTAAATGAAATTAATTTTGATTAAGGCTTGGGGAGTCTTTGTGATAATAAAATGATGGTCATGTTAAAAAAAAGCTTTTCTTACTTTCCCTCATTCCCTCACTTTCAATCAATTCATCAATCTACTTCTACCCCTCCATCCTCCTTGCCAACACCCTCCTCTCCACCAAATTCTCTCATGTAACACCTCTAATCTTCGGCACTTATATTACCTTATTGTGTTGCAAGTGCCATAAAACGCTTATTAAAACTAAAACTCACCTCACCCCCAGTGGGTCGGGGGGATATAAATAGACCCACTGCTTCGTCTGCAGAAGGTGCAACCCCTTCAAAGGCGAGGTGTCGCACTCGGACCCCAA
>NW_004797868.1:249537-251028 GCF_000002075.1 Aplysia californica | reverse complement strand
CAGAGGTGAACAACTTGTGTTTCGCGCGCTCATATGACCTTAGCAGTTGCGAGCGCCGTAAAACCTTATACTACTACTACTAAAACTCACCTCCCCCATCCCTCCCCTCTCCTCAGGTAAAGGCGTACCAACAAGACAAGCAGATCTCGGAGCTGCAGTCTCAACTGGCGTCTCATCACAACAGTTCGGATGTGGCCCTGGCACACTGGACACAGATGGACGTGCGGCTCAAGGAACTGGGCGGTCAGTACCTCAAGGCTGCCGAGTCGCTGGCCAGGCTGGAAAGGGGTGGTGAGTACCCAACTTTACTCAAATGCCCAAATATTATGAGCAAAATACAGAGGGTGAGAAGCATTTTCAAGGATTTGACCACGATCTAAAGGTCTTGTCAGTATGTTAGTGTTTTAGCGGTTAGAAATAAAAATATGGCAGCTTTCACTGCATGCCTCCCAGGAAGTTGCGATTGTTTCAGTACGTTATCAGGTCTGCTTGGGTAGTAATATATAAATTGTAAAGCTCATAGAGCTTGCTGTAGAGCTGGAATTATCGCAACAAAAATGCTGTCTATCCTTCTTCTTCTTCTTATATAACTCACTTCTCCCTACTCCCCATCCCTCCACACCACCCCACTACCCCTAAGCGCCCCCTTACTTATCTTATTAGAGAAAGTAAGAGGCAAAAATAAACAGTCCTCCTTCCTCTTCTTCGTGTTCTCAATGATGGTCAGACAGTTAATGTGGAGTTGCGCACAAACTCTGCAGTCTGACTTAGATCCTAGAGTCTGCTACTCAGCTTTTTTCTGCACAAGTGAAGCATGTTGCCTTGTCTCCATCTCCAAAAACAAAACCAACACCTCCACAAAGCTCTACCTCTTAATGCCTCCCCTCTCAGTTAATAATAATGATGATAATAATAATAATAATAATAATAATAATAATAATAATAATGATAATAATAATAATTGCATTTATATAGCGCATATCCATGCTCTATGCGCTTTACAACTACATGTATTCCCAATATATATTTTTTTAAAGTGATGAATGTGCTCTGAAAGTTAAAGCAAAAAATTATCTATATTATATTTCGTCTCATGTGTTAGTCATTGATGGTCATATCATTTGCTGCTCTCTTCCTGTTTGCTCATAATGTTTGGGTCATTGTTCATAATTTTGACTGTTGTTTTGATTTGAATTTTTGTTCTCTTCTTTGTGTTTCACATTGTTCAATCTTTTTGTCGTCTTATTGTTGTTAGATTATTCAATGTATCATTATTGCAGGTCTGCTTGGAACAGTTTGAACTTATTGCATACAGAGAAAAAAACCAACCCAAAATATGTGAAGGGTTTGGAGGAAGGTATTTGTACAATGCCCACCACCTTAATATTCCCTCACTTTCAATCAACTTACTCCTCCCCACCACTTCCCAACACCCCACCTCAACCTCTCATCACTGTCCCTCTGCCTTCTCCCTCCCTCCCTCCTCCCCCC
>NW_004797868.1:244555-249437 GCF_000002075.1 Aplysia californica | reverse complement strand
CCCCCCCCCCTTTCCCCCTACGCATAAAGTTCCCCACCCTTCTCTCGCTCTGCATACAAAGCATTTTTTTTGGGTTGTTTTTGTTGAAAATTTGTCATCTATGCTGTCGACACTGCGCGTCTTTTCGCAGCCACCAGTGTCACTGACCGTATGCCTTGTCATATACCATGGGTTATCACACAAGAGCTCTATAATATGTTGATATTTGTGAAACACTCTACACCCAACATTTGGTTTTACGATTGGTTATCGACTTAAGTCTTCTCGGTAAAGTGTGAAGGATTTGGAGGAGGGTTACTTGTCCAATACCCACCATCTTAAGTTATCATTCCCTCACTTTCAATCAATCTACTCCTCTCCTCCATCCTCATAACACCCACCTCCCTAACCCCCTCCTTTCCACCAATCACTTTCTCTCCCCTTCCCCCAACCCTTTTTCCCATCTCTCGCTGCGTACATAGAATTTGCTTTTTTGTTTTGTTTTGAAAAGTTGGCAGCTATGCTGTCCGTGCGTCATTTCCCAATCATCTCTATGCCACTGACCGTCTGCCTTGTCATATACCGTGGTTTATCACACAAGAGGTCTACGTAGCGTAATTTGTATACATGTAAAACACCCGACATTTGTTTTTTTTCGATAAAGTTGTCAACTTGATCTTCTCGGCAAAATGTGAAGGGTTTGGAGGAGGGTTACTAGTCCAATATCCACCATCTTAAGTTAATATTCCCCCATTTTCAATCAATCTACCCCCCTACCCCAACCCACCCCCCATACCCTTAACCCGCTCCCCCCACCACTCCTTCCCTCACTAGCTGCATACATAGGGTCCTTTTTATTTTAAAAAATTGCTTTGAAAAGTTGGCAGCTATACTGTCGGTACGTCATTTCCCAACCATCTTAATGCCACTAACCGTCTGCCTTGTCATACCGTGGGTTATTACACAAGAGGTCTACGTAGTGTAATTTGTATAAGGGTTTGGAAGAGGGTTACTTGTCCAATGCCCGCCATCTTACTATTCCTTCACTTTTAATCAATCTACTCCTCCCCCCTCCTCTCTCACAATACCCCACCTCCCAACCCCCAATCCCTCCCTCCCTCTCTCTCTCCTCCCCTCTTTCCCTCTCTCTCTCTATCTCCCTCTCTCTCTCCTCTTACTCGAAAGTTCCCCCCCCCCTCCTCTCCCCCACTAGTTTCGTACATAGGGTCCTTTTTTTAAGAAATTGTTTTGAAAAGTTGGCATCTATGCTGTCGCCGTACGTCATTTCCCAATCATCTCTGTAGCACTGACCATCTGTCTAATTGTCATACCGTGGGTGGTTGGCGAGTGCTCTGGTGTGGTTTGTTTCTTCTTTCCTATCAAACATCTATCATCCTTATCTATCCTCCTTTTTGTGTTTGTTACTCTCTTGTAGCACATCCATTCTTCGGCATCTATATGACTTTATTGTGTTGCAAGTGCCGTCTCCCTCCCTCGTGGCACTGTGGCGTCATAAGTGGTCAGCGATGCCAACATCAAGCAGGAACTCAATACTCGCCCGGGGGTTCTTAAAAAGTGTTGACCGTGGGTCGCTGAAATGTCTCAGCAGACGTGTTTAGGCACGAAAGCGCGCTTTGCTGAAAAACGTAATAACTGGTTGAGATAATATGTGCTACAAAGAAAAACAACAAACGAAAAGACTGCATTCTGAGAAAAAATAGTTTAATATCACAGCTCCTTGGTTAGATTTCCATGATCACAGATAGAGAGGAACAGACTAGGGAGGTATAGGTGTCGAGGACTTTCTCCTGAGGGGTGCAAGGGAGCAAATTATGATCTAGATTGTGTCTATGGGAGGTGGTGTAGTAATATACCGTTTAAAAAGAGATTATAACAAAGTTGGGGAGGGGGGGGGTGTCTTTTACTGCGGTACATATTATGTACACTTGGCTTATAGCAGTGGGAAAAAACAACTCCACCTATTCTGCCTTTTAGTGACCAATATTGTGTTGTTTTTTAAAATTGTGTCAGCATACAATGCTGTCAAAGTACAGATGTATATGTGTAGTAAGTTTAACTTTGTTCTTATATCACAGAATGTATATGGACCTTTTAAACTTGTGCACCCTTGCTTTCCCCCTCACATGGAAAAGTGTGATCCTTCTAAGAAACAAGACTGGTGATTCAAGAAACAATTGTAATCATAATATTGTAACAGAGATAATGACTGGCCTAATAGAAAGATACGTAATCAACCACAGTATAATAAAAATATATCGGAGGCATGGCGCTACCTCCGAATTACAAAGTTCTAACTGCCATTTTTGTAACAAAGTAACAACATTTCTGTTTTAATTAGATAACTATGGACGGGTTTCAAGGACTTGAAGGTTACTTTGATTAAACTGGGGAGCATAACATCCGTGAAAAGATTTTTGCAAATTTCTATCTTGTTTTGCACAGGCAAAGGTCAAAGTGTTATGAAAGTGGCTTTGGTTCTTCACTAGAGATGGGTAGGAGGGGTCATTCCATATCCACGACAAAGTATCAAACTGTACTTAATACTTGCTCCTTCTTTCCTATCAAACATCTATTTATCTCCCCTCCTTCTTTTTTAATGTTTGTTACTCCATTATAAGACCTCTAATCTTCGGCACTTATATGACCTTTTTGTGTTGCAATTGCCGTAAAACGCCTACCAAAATAAAAAAAAAACAAATTGTACTGATCCCGTGTTTTAAAGAGTTGAAGTTCATGATCATACTCATTTTAATAGAACGTGACTTTCACTTCACTCTGTAGAAGATCATGGAGGGTCATTCCACGAAAAAGTAGCCTGTTAATTAATGCACTTTGTGCAGCATCTGTCGTGTGTGTAGAGGGGCATAGTCAGATAAAGGCGAACGCCTGGTTAAAGTTAAACCGCTGTGCTACAACTATGGCACTCTGTGTATACGTGGTTGAAGTTGAAGGCATTCATTTGGAGAACATGGCGTCAAATAAGGATTTACAAACACCCCCCTCCCCCCCCAGAAATACTAGATAAAATAATGTTACCTTTTGCCACCACCAATAATCCAAAAAATCCTAACACCATCGCTACGTCAAACAATACTCCATCACTCACTGTTAACGGACAAATGTGCAAACAAGTCTCCCCCCCCCCCGAAAAAAAATAAATAAAAGAAATTAAATAAACAGCTTAAAAAAATTTTCATCAGCATTGAACAGAAATATTACATGCACGAAAAAATTACAAGAAAGTATAATTATTAATATGTAAAGAAAAAGCGATTCCACTGCTTCGTCTACTTCTGTGTACAAGAGGTGCTGTTATTTGCAGCTTTTTGAAATAACAAATAGAAAAAAGAACCACTGTAAAAATGTATAAAAATTAGTCAGGAAAAGCAATTTGTTTCCATTCTGATATATATATAGAAAATATTTTGTGCAAAACTTTAAATGGACGGAATTTATCAGCAGTCTTTCTATTTATACACATTCACACGCACGTTAAAATTTACAAACATTCAGTATCCTTTCGTACTTTAGATATGTTACGGTTATTAATCAATTTTGTATCTACACTAAATGAATGAAAAACAAAACCCCTCAAAGGTTTTAAGAATAGTATACAGAATAAATCAACGTGAATGTCGAAGACCCAGTCTTCGTACTCCCCCCCCCCTCCACACACACACACTCACAACCCCAACAAAAAACAAAAACAAACAAAACTCCACTCAAAAACCAAACAAAATCCCACCCATAAAACAAAACAGACCCCCCCACCCCCAACAAAAGCAACAATACAAACAAAATAAATGGAACAAACAACAATACAAATCGTGTAGGTAAGTAAGTAAGTACAACAGTCAGTGATTGGAAAAAACAAACAATTGGCACTTGATGAACGTTAAAGCTTGGACTTTTCCTTTGCTCCCACGTGACCGATCGTGGGTGGTTGGTGGGTGCTCTGGTGTGGTTTGCTCCTTCTTTCTTATCAAATATCTATCGTCCTGATCTCTCCTACTTCTTTTTTTCTGTTTGCAACTCTCTTGTAACACATAATCTATTCTTCGGCACTTATATGACCTTATTGTGTTGCATGTGCCGTAAAACTCTTACTAAAACTAAAACACGTCACAATTCCAGGTACAACCGCGATCTGATGCTGTTGTCAGTCAGAATTACACCCTAGAGGTCGACGTGGAGTGCTTTTTCATCCTAGAATTGGCTCTGGCAGCGACATTCAGTATTCTTTTGTACTTTAAATAGGTTAGGTTATTAATCAGTATCTCTGCTTTGTCTTAACTCATGCAAACAACCGGAAGAACATTCTTTGCTTTCTTTTAATTTTCTAATTTAAGTGAACAGCCGGAAGAAAATTCTAAAAAAAAAGAAGCAATACCTTTACTTTCTGACTGGAAAAAAGGTGAATGTTTGCAGTTTTCTTAATCTTTACGCTGCGGCATAGCAAAATGGTTCAATTTTTATTCCAAGAGAAGCCGAGAGATGTTGTGATGTTGAAATGTTTGAAACACTTGAACTTTCGTCCCGCTAAATGAATACTATTATATTGTGCGTGTTTTTACGCCTGAATCGCCCCATCTGTACAGCATAAAACAACAACATAACAGATCATTGATATTTATATATTATGACAGATGCATCAACTCTTCAATATTATTAACATATTTTGCAATATACTCATAAAAACTATTTGAATTATCGAATTTAAAATTTGCCTACTGTCTCTAAACAGCCTGTCCCAGGTACCTATGGGTTTGAAAAGGAAGAAAAAGGGGCTTTGGGAAAAGAAAGGGGAGGGGGGTCGCAGGTTGTGCTTTGTTGATTTACATACAGGAGTTGGAGAAAAGAAAGGAATACTTCTTTTTTTTTG
>NW_004797868.1:236754-238146 GCF_000002075.1 Aplysia californica | reverse complement strand
CCCCAATGAGCTCGGTCTGGCCCCAACAGGCAGAGCCAAAGCATCAAAGCATCCTGCCTCCTGAACTGCCTACGTTTAGTGCTTTCAAAGCGATTTACACTGAAGACGGAGAGAAATATAGTTAGTACACGGTACTGGTGATAATATTACCCACCCTCTCCAACTCTCTTGTGTATTTACGCGAGTATAATCCCAACAACATACTGGGACATTTTATTCTAGTACTTATGGCTGTGTTTGTGAATTTCTAATCTCCAAACAGAAACTTAATTCGACATGTCCCAACGGCTTTGTAAGCTTCCATTAGCTTCTCGACGGGTTTTTCGATTCTTAAGTGAAGTGAAGACAAATTGATACAAACTGCTGTGCAAAGTATGGTTGATATTGATTCACCCGTTAAAGAGATATTTGAGGAATAAGTTGCGCCAGGAGTGCTATCATGTAGTAACTCCAATTTCTGACGTTTGAGAGGCGTTGTTACAGACTGAACAATCTTCCCTTTGATCCCCAAATTATGACGATCAATGCCTGGGCTCCGTAGAATTTCCGTTTCAAATTAAACTTAATCCCGTTTTAGGGTCCGGAATTTAGTGCTTTCAAAGCGATTTACACTGAAGCCAGAAAGAAATATAGTTAGTACATGCTAGCTCGGTACTGGTGACAATATTACCCACCCTCTTCAACCCCCTTGTGTATTTACGCGGGTATAATCCCCACAACATACTGGGACATTTTATTCTAGTACTTATGGCTGTGTTTCTGAATTTCTAATCTCCGAATTTACAACATTATTTCTGTTCGGCATGCCCCAACGGCTTTGTAAGCTTCCGTTAGTTTATCGACGGGTTTTTCGATTTTTAGAAGTGCAGTTAAATAACCTGTTAAACGATATATTGATCGGGCTACGGTTCAGATTCGAACCCTCCAAAAGCGGAGGAGAAACTGTTTCATTCATTGACACACAAACGTCCAAACACCCGGTGTACGAAAATACACGTATAAAGCTGGGAGATAACGTTTAATCTTCTTTTCATACAACGTCCATTGATTTCTTTATAGATTGCTGAGGGGATCAAAACGAGAGCTTTTGATCTATACACAATGGCGTGAATAAGTAGAAGTCATAGAGGACACTACTGGAAAGGTTTTATGCATAATGGTGCTGGGATCTAGCTGGTTGGGAGGATCACTCTGATCAGAGAGGGAGGGGAAGAGGTAGCTAAGCCATGAGCCAGTCAGAAGGCTGTATGATATTATTCTGCTCAGGAAATGTAGTTTAGAAGCGTAACATTTGTGCAATACTTGGTTTTGGTTTGGCGGGCGGGCATGCAGACAGACAGACAGACAGACAGACAGACAGACAGACAGACAGACAGACAGACAGACAGACAG
>NW_004797868.1:231521-232582 GCF_000002075.1 Aplysia californica | reverse complement strand
TCTCTCTCTCTCTTTCTCTCTCTCTCTCTCGCTCTCTCTCTCTCTCTCTCTCTCTCTCTTTTTTTTTTTCAAGTTGTTGTATATGTGTAGAGAAAACTTCCCTTATTCAACAACTTGTTGTAAAGAAACCATCCAATATTGATCAAACTCTTGCATAGAGATTTTCCTTATTTATCACGACCTTTTGTAAACAAAACTTCCCAGATTTATCAAATTACTGTATAGCAACCTTCCTTATTTATTATACTTTTGCATAGTAACCTTCCTTATTTATCAAATCCTTGTAAAGGAACTTTCCTTATTTATTAAATCCTTGTCACGTAATCGCTGTGTTCACTTCAGATTTCTCAGTTACTATTGGCGCAAATGGCCTTTACCTAGAAACTTTAGTCTTTTCGTGGTTGTCCTGTTGAATTTAGTTTATTATCTCCCAGTGCCGTGTGATTCTGCCCTTCATACTGTCAGTAATCTGGCTTCTTCCTTCTGCTTATCACTTTTGTACCGGCGACTGTGGAGTGGCGTCGGTGGTCTAGTGGCTTTGGTTAGACTACCGGACTCCGTTATCGTGAGATTGCGGGTTCGGAGGTTCGAGCCTCAGCTCGGGCCGACGTTTTGTCCTTGTGGAAGACAGTTTACACGAATTTCCCACATAGCTCGGTCCTTTCGGAGATGCACCAGATATTCAGAGATGGACGTTACACTCCAGACATAACTTTTTAAGGACAAGCGGGCTAACCCAAATTTCAGGGGTTTCCATAAATCTTGACCTACACCAAATGTGTGCATTGTCCTACCTATAGGAAAAGCTTGGTTTCATTGGTGTGTATATTTGTTTGGTTATGGAGAAAACTCTGCCTGTCTTTTAAAGAAACTGAACAAGGGGCAAAAACTTTACCTTCGATTTTCTCAATTCTGAGGTAGCGACTGTTCGGTCCTTCACCCTTACTTTCCCTTTGTTGTTATTGTCTATTTGCTTTACTTTTACCCCCAGCACTCAATGACCATTATTGTGTCGTTGTGCTTCTCTTTTCTCAAACAGAACAAACAAACTACTGCTCCTA
>NW_004797868.1:230616-231412 GCF_000002075.1 Aplysia californica | reverse complement strand
CCCCCCATTCTACCGCATGAAGTTTTGCCCCTGGGCCATTATGATATGCGGGTCAATATGGCCTTGTATTGACTTATCACACAGCGGCCGAAGTCTTTATTCATAGCGGCTGTATCTGACTCAGAAGTTATGTACCTAGCTCAGGCGGATAGTATGTGGGTGGTTGGTGGGTTCTCTAGTGTGGCTTGTCCTAAACTTTCTTTTCAATCAAACATCTTTCGTTCTATCTTTTCTCTTTCTTTTTTTCGGCACTCTATGATTTTATTGGGTTTAAAGTGCCGTAAAACTCTTACTAAAAGTGTGGGTGGTTGGCGGGTGCTCTGGTGTGGTTTGCTCCTTCTTTTCTATCAAACATATTTTGTTTTTGTCTCTCCTCCTTCCTTTTTGTGTTTGTTACTGGCTTGTAACTCTTCTAATCTTCGGCACTTATAAGACTTAATTTTTGTTGCAAGTGCCGTGAATTTCTAACTGAAACTTTAAAAAAGGGCTTATGTTTTTGTTCTTATTAGTTGTATCTGACTAAGATATATACCAAGCACAGGTGGGTGGTTAGAGGGTGCACTGGTGAGGTCTACATCTTTCGTTTCTTTCTGTTGTTTCTGTCTTTCAGATTTGATGTATTCTTTTAGCTAAATGACCACTATTGTGACCGTTATGAGATTTTTTTTTACGTCAACCCGTACTCAGAACTCAATCATGTTACAGAGTGGGCCTAAGGGAAAATTTGCTTGAAACATGATCGAAGCTGAGACGCATACGCACGCACACACACACACACACACACACACACACACAA
>NW_004797868.1:227523-230254 GCF_000002075.1 Aplysia californica | reverse complement strand
TGAGAGAGAGAGAGAGAGAGAGAGAGAGAGAGAGAGAGACTGCGACTGCGACGGCGACAGAGGGAGAGATGCTCACTCACCCAGCCTGAGCAGCACAAGGTTTGACAGATGTATAGCGTCCCTGGGCTTCTGTGAGTCTCTCAGGTCCGTGGCATCGTCTCTGTTGTAGAGCATCGGGTCCAGGTGTTTGTTGATGGCTTCTGTAAGGTTGGCCGTCACCTGTAAAACACACAAGTATCTATCAAGTCTGTTCTCATGGTCTGCCCGCCTGTAGACATACCTCTCTTATATTCGACTACGGATGGGTTGGTGTCGTAGGGGGAGTGAAAAAGAGAAAAAAGCCCAAAACGAAACAAACGTGATCAACTCATCCTTTTTTTTTTTGGTAAGTGTTTTAAGGCGCTAGCAACTGTATATTTGTAGATCTACCAATATTCGTACCAACATATGTTATCAGTGCCAGACCTGGACTTTAAGCAAAACCCATGAAAGCAAAATCACCGCATGCGAAATGAAATGTCTCCGCAAAACCCTTAACATCACTAGACGAGACAGGCAGAGAAATGAAGAAGTAAGAGCAGCAGCTATCGGCATTGAGACCTGCCTGCGTTACATGGAAAGACAGAGGATAAAATGGTTTGGCCACCTGTTACGCATGTCACCTGACCAGCCAGCCTCGAGAGCCTACAACACCAAGCACTCAGGCTATAAAGGAAGAGGATGGCCATGCAAAAAGTGGATCGAGGGTGTCAAGGAAACCCTAAGAAAACACAACATCACAACTGAAAGAGCTGCGCAGCTGGCCTACCATAGTAAACTGCCTCTCCCCTCGACGCTTAACGGCAACAGAGGATGAAAAAGAAAAAGAAAAAGAAGAAGCAACTGTATAAGGCCATAAGAGCGCCAGGACACATTAAGCATTTTCAGTGTGGTAGGAATTAATTTTGATTTTGCCCGGATGGCGTGGCGGCCTAAGCCTATACTTATCGGTTCAGTTCCCTACTCTTCATAGTTTTGACAAGGGGCGTTTTTAGTTTAGTGTTGGTGAACATTTTACAGCACTTACAACATAAGAGAGTAATAAACATAAAAAGGAGGAAATAATAAAAAACAAATTGTCATATCCCATTTCCTTTCGTATCGTGCGTAACGTTACGGATGTATGCAGGATAAGTTCTCTTGTCCCACTTGTTTGCAATGATTCTGTGGGTTAATCTGTCTGGTGGTGTGGTTTTTGTTGTTGTTGTTAAATAACTTTGCTGTAGATAATCGTTCCTGTACTGTCCTGTAGCCCTTTTCCCTTCCTTGCCTTGTAGGTGGTTGGTGAAGGCTCTGGTGTGGTTTGTTCCCTCTTTCCTATCATACATCTTCTGGACTAATCTCTCTTCCTTCTGTTCTCCCTATGTTATTCTCAAGTAACCTCTAATAAGCGCTTAGAGCCTGTGTACTTTGATCGGGATTGAGCGCTAAGAATTTAATGTCATTATTTATTTGCACGACCTATTTGTGTTTGGCAAATGCCGTAAAACCCGTACTAAACTAAAACTGAGCTTAACCTTCCCCTCAAGCATGTATGCCCCCCCCCCACTCCACCCCTCCCCTCACCTGTGGCTGCCTGCCGTTCTCCGAGTCGATGACGTCATCTCGGACTGCCTGTGAGATCTTGGCGGACAACGTGACCACTTTGGTCTCGGCGATGCCGTTCTCGCGGAGCTGGGTGGCGATCTTGTCCTGAAGGACATCTTCCATTTCTGAAACAGATCATATTGGACATTTGACTGATGAGAAATGACCGTCAGTACGCAGGGGTATTAGAAATGTATGGTTCAGAGACATGGAGGCTCACAGCATCAGCAGCAAGGAAACTGCAGAGCTTCATAAATGGATGTCTAAGAAGAGTAGTGGGAGTCAAGTGGTACGATCGAGTCACAAATGCTCAACTGTGGGAAAGAACAAGCCAAAGGCCAGTAAAGGAAGACATATAGGTGAAGAAATGAAAATGGATTGGGCACACCCTGAGGAGACCCCCGACAAGCATCATCAGACAGGCTTTGACGTGGAATCCACAAGGAAAACGTAAGAAAGGAAGACCAAAGATGACATGGAGGCGAGCGGTACAAACGGAAATGGAAAAGGCGGAGACACAATGGAAACCGCTAGAAAGGGATGCACAGGACAGGCTTCGCTGGAGAAATGTTGTTGACGGCGTATGCTCCACTGGGAGTTAAAAAGGGCTAAAGAGAGACATAGGAGTATGAGAAACGATTGACTATCATTATTCCCTTGGCCTTTCCGAGTACTTTTTAGGCATGGAATGTATTTTTCTAGCGTCAGACTCAGTTTACTCCAGATATGGCCGAGTGCGTCCCAGTCGCGGGCCGGAATCAATGATTGGTATAACTACGTGGGCTGAAGCAGGATGAAATCGATTGAAATACCCAAACTCTCAAAAGTGAGACGAAAACTGACATTACAGAATGTTATACCGTTCAAGGGCATTTCATGAAATAAAATGTCAGAAATTGTAATGTATTTCTGTTGTCTCATGCTCATAGTTTAGTCCAGGTATGGGCATGCGTGTCTAAGTCGTGGACCGGATTAAGCGATGCGAAATACTGCTTGAGCCAAAGCGGGAGAAACTGGGTGAAATCAGTTGAAATACTCAAGCTTGTAAAAAAAATGTGCATTCGTCACTAAATAGGACACGACACGACACACACACACACACACA
>NW_004797868.1:226379-227416 GCF_000002075.1 Aplysia californica | reverse complement strand
CACACACACACAAACACACACACATACGCACACACGCACACAAACACACGTACCCCCCCCACACAAACGAACACACAAACACACAAACACACACACACAAACACACGTACACATACAAACATACGTATACATGACGCACACAAACACACGTACACACACACGTAAACGCACACACACACACACACGCGCACACTCACACTCAGTCACGCACACGCACACGCACACGTACACACACACACAAACACATGTGTGTCAATAACTATAGCAACTGGGTTTTTTTCATACGTTTTGGGTTTTATGTAGCTAGCAGCGAATATTTCCTTAATGATATTGATCATTTTTGGTTTTCCAGACAACGTATGACTTAGATTCGGTTGTGGTTTAATGTTACAAGATACTATTTCGGTATGTGAAAAAAATTACTTCTCTTTCTCAATTGGATTTTGTCATCATTCTCTTGAAAGAACTCGTATTCTAGTCATTTGAATGCTTCAAGACACGCCCGTTGTAAGTACTAAAAGAATCATAAATTCTGTATTCAAACTATTACGAATAGTACTCTCATGCATTAAATCTACTACAGTCGGGCAGGGGGATAACTGAAACATGTCCGGGGACTGACAATTGCTTTCGACACATCCACGGTTCTTTCTCTCTCCCTCTATCTCTGTCTCTTTCTCTCTCTGTCTCTCTCTCTCTCTCTGTCTCTCTCTCTCTCTCTCTCTCCCCTCTCTCTCTTTTCCCTACCGCGGAGTCCATCCACAGAATCAATGACCAGCGGTATTCCCCTCTCCCTCAGACAGGCCGGCCAGTGGACGGTCAGCATGACGCGGCGGAAGTTGTGGTGGTAGGGGCCCAGGTAGCTAGCGAAGGCTGAAGCCATAGCACAGCCTCCAGGGATAGCCACCTGGCGGCGCTCGAACGAGTCGAAGATCTGTTGACATCTCTGGCGCTCTCCACGGAGTATCTGGGAGGGGAGTGAGTTGGCATACACATATTAAATCTCACTTTCTGTGCTATGCATGCATATATATATA
>NW_004797868.1:223011-225171 GCF_000002075.1 Aplysia californica | reverse complement strand
GGGGTGGGGTCTTTATTTTGTAGTGGATGTAGGGATTTGGGAAGGTGGAAAGCGAGGGATGGGAGGGTGGGGGTGGGAGTCTTTATCTTATAGTAGAAGTGGATATTTGGGAAGGTGGTGGAGGGGGGTTGGGTTGTCTTTATCTTATAGTAGATATGACAAATAAGCAACAAACCGTTATACAAACAAACGCAAAATCCACAAAAGCACGCTGCTAAATAACACCCAAGAAAGAAACAGTCAAACTGACAAATAGCACACAAACACATACAGACAAAAAGGAAGCACAGTTAAAAGTTAACATAGAATCAAATGAGATAAAGAACAAAGCAAACACAAAGACTGTGACTTTCCATAGTTTGGTCACTACCTGCTTTTGTACGACTTGTTCATGACAGGCCTTTTCTCATAGAACGTGCTATTGCTGTAATACAGTGGGAACCGCTTAAACCGAACACGGTTAATCCGAACAAAGCAATAAACCGAATGAAAATAAAATCTCCGATTTTTAAAATTTTCTTCTATTTGAGCAACCTCTTTAAACGGAAAATGTGAGTGGTTGGCGGGTGCTCTGGTCTGGTTTGCTCCTTCTTTCCTATCAAACATATATCGTCCTGATCTCTCCTACTTCTTTTTTGTGTTTGTTACTCTATTGTAACACCTCTAGTCTTCGGCACTTATATGACCTTATTGTGTTGCAAGTGCCGTAAACTCTTACTTTGGCGCTCATATGACCTTATGCAGTTGCGAGCGCCGTAAAACCCTCTATTATATAAAAAACTCTTACAAAAACTAAAACTAAACGGAAACCTGGATAGAAAGACGGATATTCGGCGGTCCGTCATGTTTTAGCTTAAGTGGACTACATTGTGTTATTTGCTTGATCGATTGTTGGGCAGACACCTTTTGATGTACATGTATCTAGGAGCTTTGGGGGGATTTTACAAACATGCAGTGGCGATACAACTCTGCCTATGTGCTTTGTCCCATTTTTTTAACTTCAGACATATCATTTTGTGTCACAACAAGGTAAAATCAAGCGCACGTCTGTTTTATGGCTTTTGAAGAGATAACTATCGTCTTTATCTCTCCTCCTTCTTTTTTGTGTTTATTTACTCTCGTGCAACACCTCTAATCTTCGGCACTTATATGACCTTATTGTGTTGCATGTGCCGTAAAACTTTACTAAAACTAAAACTAAACATATTATTTTGTGTCACAACACGGGGGAATCAGGCGCACGTCAGTTTTATGGCATTTGAAATTATTGGTATCGTCTTTAAGTTTGTTTGTTTGCTTTGTTTGAGTGGGTGGTTGGAGGGCGCTACTGGTAGGTCCTACTTCTTTACTTTCCCCTCTGTTTTTTTCTGTCTGTCAGTCTTACTTTTTTTCCAGGAAGCTCCTTTTGGCGTAGCGCGCAACACATATTTTACAGTTCGGCACCTTATGACGGAACGTGTCGACTTCGACGATATACGTGTAAAATACTTCAAATTTAAAGATATCAAAACTCTTTGACATCATTAGTCCAAGAAAATATTGAATTTTTTTTTTAAAGAAAAGAAAAAGATTGTTTCATAGGGTATAAAATGTATAGTTATGAATGTCGGTGTATATATAATCACTGAAATTATGTGAATAACCCTTTTTCATTTTAACCTTTTGTTGCCTCATGTCCATAACTTGCAATGGTGTGTTTATGATTTAACATAATTTTAGTTAGAAGCAATAGAACAATAGAACTCGGAAATGGATGTACAGAAAAGTGGGAAGATATGGAGTGACATCAAGCGACTAGCCCAGAATAGGGAAAGGTGGAAAGTATTTGTTCGTGGCCGATATCCTGATCTAGGGGGAGAAAGGCAATGATGATGATGATGAATAGAACCCTATGCTGTACTTGTGATCATGGTCTAAATTGGAGACAACTAACGTGATAACGCATACACGCACATAGACATACAACTTTATAAGTACGTGTACATGTATTTGAAAAAAAATGCTCATACATGTATGTACTCGTAGGTTGTATAAAATTCAGCAATGTATTTTTATTACAATGATTACCGGTAGTATCGTGGAAGGAAAAGAAATCAAATGAGGTAGTGCTTGATGAGGGCCACGTGGGACACTCAATGTTAAAAACAATCAGGAAACGAC
>NW_004797868.1:220990-222652 GCF_000002075.1 Aplysia californica | reverse complement strand
GGGGATGGTGAAATCATATAAGTTTAACGCCCCTATAAACATTGTTAGGTTATGTATGAGGCGGGACCTCCTAGTTTAACGTCCATCTCCGAAAGGACCGAGCCAAATATGCAATTTGTGTAAAGTGCCTTTCCCAAAGAACACAGCGTCGGACCGAGGTGAGGCTCGAACCCCCGAACACGCAAGCTCACGATTACGGGTCCGGTAGCCTAATCACTAGGCCACCGACGCCTTTAATGCAGGGTGAGAAAGAAAATGATGATGATGATGATGATGGCGAGGAGGAGGAGGAGGAGGAGGAGGAGGGACGCCTTTCAACCACGAATATCACTGGGGATACAGCCATTAGAGTAAGTCCTAACTAGAATGTGCTGTATAAAGTTAATACTATTGAGTATCAAGGTTTTTATAAATGTCTGTCCGTCCTTTTAACATGATGATGATATGACTGTATGTAGTTGCGAGCGCCGTAAAACTCTTACTAAAACATAACGTGATGATAGATTTGTTACAATAAAACTTGTTGGCACTTACATGACCAAAATTGAGTCGATAGTGCTGTAAAGCACCTACTCAATCAATCAGTCAAACCGTCGAGTATCAAGTATCTTACCTGAGGTATCATAATATCTCTTCCTCACACTCTCGCCCTTGGGCTTCCCCCTGTGCGTTTTGTTCCCGCGACTGTCCGACTTTCTCTCATTCCCGTCGTCGTCCTTCTCTCTCTCATCATCTCTCCTCGCCAACCTGTTATCACCGTTATGATCTCTGGCAGCAGCATTACTATAGTCGTTATTGTTATCACCACCACGTCCTTTGCTGGTGTCGTTGTAACCGTTGTTGTATTCTCTACGATTTCGATCGTCGTTGTCGTCATCGCGATAGCTGTGGTGGGTGTTGTTGTTGTTGCTGCTGCTGTTGTTGTTGATGTTGTGGTTATTGAAGTAGTTGTTGCTGTGGCTGGTAGTGTTGTTGCCGCTGTCGTAGTTTCCTTTAGTGATGCGGTCGTGGCTGTCAAGGGCTTCTTGTAAGCCGTGAACGCTGAGGCTCGTTCTGCGATAGGTGTACGGGTCCGCCATTTTGAATCCCTGTGAGAGAGGGTGGTTGGAGGCTGTCACTGGTAGGTCAGGTCAGGTCCTACTCTTTTATTTTTTTCGCTCTGTTGTTTCTGTCTGTCTTCCTTTTGTAGCAGCACGTGGGTAGTTGGAGGGTGTCACTGATAGGTCCAACTTCTTTTCTCTCCTTGTGATGCTTCTATCTGTCTTACCTTTTTCCTCAGCACTAAATATCCATCGTTGTGTCGATGTGCTTCCTTTCACTCAAACACATTTTTCAGCTTTAAATGACCATTACCATGTCGATATGCTTCTCTTTGCTAAAAAAACCCAAACCCAACAACAATCAAATTTCCCAACGCTAAATGATCATTAGGCCAATAGAGTTGACACGCTTCTCTTGACTCTAACAAACAAACGCACAAAGAATCCGTGTGAAAGTAGCCAGTATACACCACAGCACACGACACACGCGTCCCCAAGGGAGACGGAATAGCGACGTCCTCTTCTTCTCTTCCTCTGTATCTCAGACACCGCGCCAATCACACACGACACCACGACAGCATAGCACTCTCTGCTGGCGACACCCGAGGGGAGAGAGAGAGAG
>NW_004797868.1:216697-217691 GCF_000002075.1 Aplysia californica | reverse complement strand
AAAAAAAAACAAACAAACAAACAAACAACAACATCAAAAACATATACAACAAAACATAATTTAAAGAACCAAAAACAAATAAACCCAAAACAGATTAACCCAACAACCCAGCCTGTAGCGACTAGTAATGGTGTTGGTTTTTATCGTTCGTATCGTCGTGACATTATGTACTACGGTAATTCTATCTGATGAAATTGGGACTGTCGATATTTTAAGCCCTAACCGACGCATATCACGTCTTCCTTCTGATGTGTGGGTGGTTGGCGAGAGCTCTGGTGTGGTTTGCTTCTTCTTTCCTAGGATCCTATCAGACATCTATTGGCTTTATCTCCCCTCCTTCTTTCTTTTGTGTTTGTTACTCTCTTGTAACACCTCTAATCTTCGGCACTTATAGGACCTTATTGTGTTGAAAGTACCGTAAAACACTTACTAAAACTAACATATTCTGATGTGACCTTTGATTTCATGTGAAAAAATCATGTATGCACTGCAGATGCCGTTACTTCCAAATTTCCTTGGCGGAGAAGAGAGAGAGGGAGAGGAGGAGGAGGGGGGTGCGTTTTTTGTGTTTTACGGTGCTTGCAACTGCATAATAAGGTCATCTGAGCGTGCGGGACTCATAAAACATTTTCAGCTTGGTGGGAATTTATTTTGAATTTTGCCCGACTGGCCGCTGAAGCCTACT
This sequence comes from Aplysia californica, assembly GCF_000002075.1. Lineage (NCBI taxonomy): Eukaryota > Metazoa > Mollusca > Gastropoda > Aplysiida > Aplysiidae > Aplysia > Aplysia californica. The sequence goes on along the minus strand of NW_004797868.1, from coordinate 217,006 downwards.
CATATCGATTTTAGGACCACCAAGGGATCTTTAATGTGCGCAACTTACACATGTCCCGTCGGTGATCATTACTACATGTAGTATCCCCAAGCCTCTTCCCTCCACACTACCACTCGAACGACACACAATAGTCCGGGATGACATTATCATAAAGACTAAACCGGAGAATAATTTTTTTTTAAAGAGAAAAACAGAAGGACTAAAATACGAATAATAAAACATACTTCTTTCTTCTCTGTGCCCCTCAAAATCAAAAGGAAAAAGTAGTTTTTATAAAGTATTAATAAAGAAGGATAAAACATCCCCCCC
>NW_004797868.1:215106-216038 GCF_000002075.1 Aplysia californica | reverse complement strand
CCCAAATAGGTTATAAAACTAAAAGAAAAAAATAATACAGATAAACTAAATTTTATGACAAAGGATAAGTAGTAGGACATGCTTTTCCCCAGTGCTCCAAGGCAGCTAATGCATAAGTCATTGGGAACGACATACAATAGGTTGCGATGATGTTATCGCCAAAAATAGCTGTTTGTATGTCTGTCTGTCTGTCTGTCTTTTGGCGGCTTGTTCATCGTGAAGGGTCTGCTCGTGCACACTTTCCATGAACCCAATAAAACCAATAGAAAAAAATATATATCAAGGTTATATCAAGAAGGATTAAACATACTTTCCCAATAAAACCAAAAGAAAAAAACAAAGGAAATCATGAAGAGAAACTGAAGGAGGATACGCCAAACTTCTTCCTTTCCTGAGCCCAATAAAATCTAGCAAAAAATCAAAAGGTATCACAAAGACAAAACAGAAGAAAATAGAGAAAATCAGAAGCACTAAAAAGAAGGGTAAAGCATCAAAAGGAAAAAAAAATAGAATTAACCAAGAACAATAAAACAGTCTTCTCCCTTCCTTAGGGCCAATTACAATCAAACAAACAAACGAATTAGAAAAAAGATACCATAAAGACAAAATAAAAAAGTATAAGTATTCAGATATGCCTTTCCACAGTGCCCCAAGGCAGCTAATGAATAAGTCATTTGGAACGACATGCTGTAGGTCGCGATGATGCTATCGCCCAAAATAGCTGTTAGTCTGTCTGTCTGTCTGTCTGTCTTTTGGCGGCTTGTTCATCCTGAAGGGTCTACTCGTGCACACCACGGGCCTGTCGTGCAGCTCCTTAATGAATTATCAATTGATGGGACGCCGTGTCGGTTTGATTCTCTGTATCTGTAACTTTGGGGTGGATGTGTCTGTGTGTGGGGGTTGTTGTGGGGTTGTTTTTTTTTGGGGGGGGG
>NW_004797868.1:213166-214518 GCF_000002075.1 Aplysia californica | reverse complement strand
CCCCCAAAAGACACTTCTCTTGTTGGTAAGCGGAATGTCTATTACGACCTATCCCATCTCCACAAAGAAAAAAAAAAGCAAAGCTGGAAGCGTTTTTGAATGTCTGCGTCATGTAAAATGTATAGTGTCCTAATTAAGTGGGACAGTAGTGACATTACAGCGGCTTTTTAAATGCAATTCTTTGAATAATTCGATAACGACTCCGAATAATCGTACGATTTTGATAGAGCAGATTGAATATTTGGTTTCTGACACCATGGTCTTAGTAACTCAAAACGGCCAGAAATGTCCGATAGAACTGTGTGGGTGGTTTGCGGGTACTCTGTTGTATTTGCTTCTTCTTTCCTATCAAACATCTGCCGGCTTTATCTTCCCTCCTTTTTATGTTTTGTTACTCTCTTGTAACTCCTCTGGTCTTTGGCACTTATATAACCTTATTGTGTTGCAAGTGCCGTAAAACTCTTACGAAAACTAAGATAGAACTATGTAATTCAAAGGTAGCGATATACAACCTGCTCTCATCTCCATAAAGGTAAAAAAAAACACCCAACCCCAAAATCCCCCAAAGTTAGAGGTGTATTTCGATTTTCTGCGTCATGTATAATGTATAGTGTCCTAATTAAGCGGGGCGGTAACATTGCAGATTCTGAGACTTCTTAATCTAGGTCATAGCGTCTTTGGATGGTGATCGTGATGAGCCTGTAGGCCTAGACCAACGCCTACTCTTACCACAGCGTAGGCGTGGGTGGTTGGCGGGTGCTCTGATGTAGTTTGCTTCTTCTTTTCTATCGATCAATCAATCAATCCCATCTCCCCTTCTTCTTTTTTATGTTTGTTACTCTCTTGTAACACCTCTAATCTTCTGGCGCTCATATGACCTCATGTTGTTGCGAGTGCCGTCGTAAAACCTTTACTAAAACTAAAACACAGTAGGCGTTGGCCTAGACGCTCGAATTGAAGGCCCAGCCAGTCTACCAGCCAGACACTGGGATGAGGGGGAAATCAAGTCAATGGGTGGTTGGCGGATGGGTGCTCTGCTTGTGTGATTTGCTCCTTCTTTCCTATCTTTGTTTGTTTGAATGTTTAGTAAAGAGAAATACAAAGATACCATCAAGGTAATTTAGTGCTGGGAAAAAGTCAGACAGACAGACAGCTAGACAGCTAGACAGGCAGGAAGACAGAGAGGCAGGCAGACAGGCAGACAGGCAGACAGGCAGACAGACAGACAGACAGACAGACATACAGACAGACATACAGACAGACATACAGACAGACATACATACATACAGACAGACAGACAGACAGACAGACAGACAGACAGACAGACAGACAGACAGACAGACAGACAGACA
>NW_004797868.1:211199-212407 GCF_000002075.1 Aplysia californica | reverse complement strand
ACACACCTCCACTCACGCCTATAAAATACGGAGGGAGAGAGAGAGAGACCGACTGACAGACAGACAGACATCAAATCGCGCCGATCAGTGAAACTTTATTAATAATTTGACTTTAGGTCGTGGATTTCCACTTTGTGGCGTCGGTGGCCTAGTGGTAAGGCTCTCGGACCCGCAACCGTAAGGTCATTGGTTCAAATTCCACAGGTCCCATGGGTAAGGCAATTTGCAAGAATTTGTTTTCACTTCACTGAGGTGAAAAAAGGTACCCGGCTATAGACAGCGAAAGATCTTGTCACACTAGATTATCTAACTACCTCAATACTGATTTGGTGGAGTTTTATGGGAACGTGTGTGTGTGTGTGTGTGTGTGTGTGTGTGTGTGTGTGTGTGTGTGTGTGTGTGTGTGTGTGTGTGTGTAAATTAACTTTTGCAATAAGTCATTTTTTTCCTCGTTTGTAAACAGTTCTACGCCATATCCTCAACTTCAAAACACTAATTCAAAATCGTTGCCAAAAATGTCGATAGATAAGTTAATCAGATACATTTAAATATTTTGAGTTTCACAATTTTTAAAGCATTTTCAAATGCAATTACATGTATTTGTGAATACCTTGACAACGATTCAGAATAATCGTACGATTTTGATAGAGTAGATACAACATTTAGTTTCTGACCTCATGGTCTAGGTAACTCAAAACGGCCAAAGATGTCAGATGTCAACTTTGTCCTTCTAATATTTCGATTTTATGATATTTATGTTTGTCCGCAAGGAAAAAGAGTTGGTATTTATCTTTAAAAAAAATGTTTTTTCATATTTTATGTGTTGAGTAACGCCTTCTGTGTTTGTCTGTCTTCAACACACATCTTTAACGCCAGTTTCGGGTTTGGCATTATTAAGCTGTTTTCAACAGTTGAATATTGCTTATAAACAAATCAGAACAAAACAAAAAACCCCACCCAACAAAAACAAAAGAAAAACGTACAGCGATGGTAATGCAGAATGGCAGGCTATGCGGTTTTTTTCTTTTATTTAAATACTTTTTTTTGTGCTTTTGTTTTGTTTTTGAAAATTCTATTTAATTTTTTAAAATCTTTTTTTTAAATTGACTCTGTGGCGTTGTGCATTCAGCAGCGGCTGTCTGTTATGACGACGTGCCGCAGTGTTTACTGTTGTGACGTCATGGAGAGTATAGGCGAGTATATTGGGG
>NW_004797868.1:207042-209059 GCF_000002075.1 Aplysia californica | reverse complement strand
GATAGAGAGAGAGAAAGAGAGAGAGAGAGAGAGAGAGAGAGAGAGAGAGAGAGAGAGAGAGAGAGAGAGAGAGAGAGAGAGAGAGAGAGAGAGAGAGAGAGGAATATTATACACAAAGTCAGTAGGGGAAAAAACACAGCCAACTGTGGCCTTGAAACATTCACATTTTCTGATTAATATCCTATCTGATAAGAAAGCAGAAACGCTCAAGGAAAAAGACTAACTCTTAAAAACAAGCAAACAAACCAAAAAAAAACCCCTACCAAAAACCAGAAAGAAAACACGGCAACACCCCTCTCCCTCCTTAAGAAAAGCGAAACAACCACACCAAACAAAACCAACAAAAACAAAGCACAAGCAATATCAACATATTATATTGTCAGTGTACCTTTTTTGACGCAACTATATTTGGAAGCAAAATAGAAAGTACAAGTTAAATCCAGATTATGAGATATAGTAACAATGATAAGAGCATTAAAATTTGTATAGCGCATATGACTACTCGGCGGCAAGCTCTATGCGCTTTACACTATATTATTACCCCAGCAGACCATAGAACATTCTCAGCTTCCGAGGAAGCTATACAGTGCAAGCAGCTGATTAAGACCTTAAACACTAACAAAGTGACCAGTTCTTTCGCTGTCTATAGCTGGGTACCGATTTCTAAAGTGAGAAAATTCGTGTAAAATGCCATCCCCAAGGACACAACGTCGGGCCTCAACCGGGATTCGAACCCACGACCTTACGGTTACCACAGATTACAAGAACATACCTGCATATGAATATTTTAAAAAATCGGATTAGTCCGATGAAGTGTATTAAAAATCACAAGGTTATAAAAATAGTAGGGGGGGGGGGGGGAGGACAGGATTCTTTGTGTGTGGGTGGGTATCCATCTCTGAAACAATTTGGTTTCATGATAGAGATCTCTTTATAAGATCTTGTGTTTTACTAGGTGTGGTACTCCTATGATTTGACGTTTGGTATTCCCTTCAGCAACAGCAGGCCTTGTGTCCTTATACAACTTCTTTAATTAATCATCCACCTTTGATATATAAGCAAAAGTACTGCCGTCTTTTGACAGAAAAACGTATATGTCAAAAATGAAATTTTACAAGAGGCAAAACATTAACTGTGTGTGTGCGCGTTTTAAATTAACTAAAATGTGGTATATCTGATTATTTTATGTCAATATTCATTGTACGGTGTACCTTTTGTCTGATTTGCAGAGGTATACAGTTAATAGGTATGGAGTAATTGATTAAAATTTCTTTTGTCATAACCTTATCAACATATAATTAGGTCACAGCGCATATTTTCAAAAGCCCAAAACTTCCGTAATACAATTAGTTTTACAGCCATAAAGCCCAGATCGAAAAACGCGTCATGAAAAGCGAGCTTTCTCCCATTTATAAAAACGCCTCTTGACCTAATTACGTATATATATGTTATTTTTTGTTGTTGTTATAAGATAGCAGAGTGCGCGTTCTGTGGGACATTTCACTCTCACTAACAAACACCAATTGTGTGAATACACAGCAAAAATGGCAGGTTGTCATGCAGATTTCGATTTTTAAAATTTTTTTACAGACACCCCTCTGTGGCACCTCCGTATTTTATATAATACAAGTTGTAGCTGTTAATGTAATTTGAGCTGTCTATTTCCTCACAGCAGCGGGTCGAAGGTTCGAGTCTGAGCTCGATCTGACGTTGTGTCATAGGCAAATTAACACATTTTAATGAGTTAAAATTTTTAACGCTGACAGACGAAAGTGAGAACTGTAAGGGTCACACGTTTTCTTTGTTATTAACCTAACTCGTGGCCTAGAGGTTAAGGTGTTGGCCTCTCATTCAAAGGTCCCAGGTTCGATTCCGGGTAGCGACCAAAAATTTTTCTTCTCTAAAATTGTCTCCTTTCACCTCCTTTCTTGATCTCTAACAATGTTCTGTTGTCTGCTTTCATTTCCACTTTCTGCCCCCACCCCTTCACCTCCTTTGCCCCCTCCTCTGGGCTCCT
>NW_004797868.1:199575-204149 GCF_000002075.1 Aplysia californica | reverse complement strand
AAACCACTTTGGTCGATTTACTCGACCAAGAATCTTGCTCGGTTAATCGAAAAATTTGATCGATCAATTGCACCACTAGCGTCAATGTCGTACGACTCCTTGTTTGGACAGTCAATGAAGAATTGTCTCAAGTGTTTGCTCTCATCACAGACTCTCCTTTGTCATGCGATGCTAGATCTCTTGTGATCTTTGTGTGTGATCTCCTGTGATCATTGTGCGTATGTGTGTGTTTTACAGGCGCGGCTGACTTGAAATTGTAGCTTGTTTGGTGATTGCTTAGTGATTGCTTTGCTTTTTTGTATTAAAATTTGGTGTCGGTAGTTTAGTGGTTAGGTCGCTGAACTGGTGATGTTTCAAACTGATTGTCGTGTTTTGTTCCCCGTGGCTTAGTGGTAAGGCACTCGGACTCGGTGGGTGGTTGGCGGGTGCTCTGATGTGGTTTGCTCCTTTTTTCCTATCGTTTTTATCTCTCCCCCTTTTTTATATTTGTTACTCTCTTGTAACACATCTGTTCTTCGGCACTTATATGGCCTTATTGCGTTGCGAATGCCGTAAAACTCAAGCTAAAACTAAAAAATCTCGGACTCGCAACCGTCACGCCCTTTCTGTCCTTGAAAATATCTTTTTAAGATTCTATATGCGTCATAGAGCAATACCAGACGCAATATCACTGGGAAGCAAGTGGTTACAGAGCGCCTCTAGTAGATCTTACTTCTCCACTTTTGTTGTTTTTGTCAGTGTGTGCTCTGGTGTGGTTGGCTCCTTCTTTCCTATCAAGCCTCTATCGTCCTGATCTCCCCTCCTTCTTTTTTGTGTTTGTTACTCTTTTGTAACACCTAGTCTTCGGCACTTATATGACCTTATTGTGTTGCACGTGCCGTAAAACTCTTACTAAAACTAAAACCAAAACTAAACGACACAAGAAGCAGCTAGTAAGGAAAGTGAATGGTGACTCACCCAAGTTGTCGTAGTATCTCTTCCTCACGCTGACCCCGTCGTCAATCCTCTTCATCTGTTTACGCTGAGGCGGTCTCTTCTTCTTCTCTTCTTCCTTTGGCTGGCGGGGCGTGGGCTTCACCCTGGCCTGATCGAGGAAATGAAACAGTTGAACCTGCTTTAGCGACCACCTGTATAAAACAATCATCTGTATAAAACGACCACATCCCATTTCCTCCCTCGTGTAATTTCTTTCTATTTTCCCTCTGTTGTTTCTGTCTGTCTGTCTTAACCCTATCCATACGTCCGTGGGTCATTTTGTAACCCCGGGGTAGTATTTTTCACTTTTTAGAATACTTCTAGTACGAAGATCCCTTTGAAACTTTCAGTATTTCTCAAAAAATCATTTTGACAGACTGCTATGCAAAGCGTACGGATCGGATTAACGAGTAAATTTCCTCTTTGGAAAGTGGTGGCACTGAGTTTCCCACGTCGTATGGATACGATAGTAAAACACGACGTACGGATAGATCTAGGGTTAATTTTCCCCAGCACTAAATGAACGTTTTCGCGCCGATGTGCTTCTCTGACTCAAACAAAAAATGTCCGCCAACCGATCAAGAAATTAATTACAGAGCGGGTGTTTCAATGTGCCGACCAATCGACCAATTAATATGTTAATCTATCAGCCAATCGTGCAAATCTTGTAGTTCACCGACTTTCTGATCTGTACGGTTGTCCTTCTAATCATGACAGTTTTATGAACTGCTCAGCATCTCAAAGCCATACGTAAAAGGACAATTTCCTAGTTTGTCTCGCTCTTATCGAACCTCTGCTGTGGGTGGTTGGCGGGGTGCTCTGGTGTGGTTTTCTCCTTCTTTCCTATAAAAAAACCTATCGTCTCTTATCTTCCGTCCTTCGTTTTGGTGTTTGTTACTCTCTTGTAACACCTCTAATCTTCTGCACTTATATGACCTTATTGTGTTGCAAGTGCCGTAAAATTCCTATTAAAAAAAGAAATGCCCCCCCCCCTCCCAAAATAGAGAAGAAAAAAAAGCCAAGGAAAAAGATGTGAATATTACAGCATGTCGTTGGATTCGAATTCCCACAGGCATAAAAACAGAAATTGAGGAAATGCAAACCCACGAATTTTACTTCTGCCCACACCCCACCTCCCACCCCACCCCACCCCATTCACCACCACCAACAACAACGACAACAACAACAAACAACGACAACAACAACAATATAATTGTACCTATACACAACAACAGCAACAAGGCAAAAACAACAGCAAAAATAATCCTACCCAAACTATCCCCTACCCTCCACCCCTACTATCCCCCCACTCCCTCGACCTCCGCCCCCCAAAACCACTTTCTCCCTCTATCCCTAACACCCCCATCCCCCCTCACACGCACCCACACACACACACACACACACACACACACACACACACACACACACACACACACACACACACACACACTCACACACACTTACACACACGCTTACACACACACACACACACACACCCGCACATACACACACACAAACACACACACAAACACACACAGTGAGTGGTTGGCGGGTGCTCAGGTGTGGTTTGCTCCTTCTTTCCTATCAAACAATTATCCTTATCTCCCCTCCTTTTTTATGTTCGTTACTCTCTTATAAAACCTCTAATCTTCGGTGACCAAAATTGAGTCGATAGTGCCGTAAAACACCTACTCAGTCAATCTATCACTCTAATCTTCGGCACTTATATGACCTCATTGTGTTGCAAGTGCCGTAAAACGCTTACTAAAACTGTCTCTTACCTTCGGTTTCTGCTTGGGATCAGCCCCGGACCTCACCAGGCTGTTTTCATTCTTCTCACTCCTCCTCGGCCTCTCCTCTCTCTCGTACTTATCCTCATGTCTTTCTTCATGCCTCTGCGCCTTCCTCTTTCGCTCCTCCTCCCTCCTCTCCGTCTCCTCCTTCTGTCTCCTCTCCTCCTCTCTCTGCTCATCCCTCCTCCGCCTCTCTTCCTCTTTCTTCGCTTCCTCCTTCCTGCGTTTCTCCTCCCTCCTCTCCTCCTCCTCCCTCTCCCGTTCCCTTTCTCTTTCTTCTCTCTCCCTCCTCTCTTCCTCCTTTCTCCGTCTCTCTCTCTCCTCTCTGGCTCTCTTCTCCTCCGCCTCTCTCTCCCTCCTCTCTTTGTTAGGATCATCTGTCTGTTTCTTGATCTTGCTCTGCTGAGGCTCGTATTTCACCGGCTTCTTACTCTCCTCCTTCTTCTCTGGCGTCTCCTGCGCCCTGTAACCATAGTAACGATCCTCTCTGTCCTCCTTCCTCTCCCTCCTCTCCTCCCGAGGCGGGCTCTGTTTCCTTACTTCTTTCTTTCTCGGACTCTCCTCTCTTCTGGGACTACTTCTTTCCTCCTTCTTCTTCTTTTCCTCCTCCTCTTTTCTGGAATAATAATATTCTTTCTTCTCTTCTCTCTTCGGGCTTTCCCTCTCCTTCTCCCTCTTCGGGCTCTCCACTCGTCTCGCTACCTCTTTCTCTCGTCTTGGACTTTCGTCTCTCTTTCTCTCCTCCTTTTTCTTTTCCTCTTTCTTCGGCTTTTCCTCTTTCTTCGGTTTTTCCTCTTTCTTCGGTTTTTCCTCTTTCTTCGGCTTTTCCTCTTTCTTCGGCTTTTCCTCTTTCTTCGGCTTTTCCTCTTTCTTCGGCTTTTCTTCTTTTGGCGGTTTTTCTTTCCTTTCCTTTGGCGCTTTTTCCTTCTTTTCTTTTACCGGTGTTTCTTTCTTTTCCTTTGGCGGTTTTTGCTTCTTCTCCTTCTCCTTTGCTTCTCTGAATGCGGCCAACATAGGGTTAGTGGTCCTAGAGATGGAGAGAAAAAAAAGGAAACAAGACATTCTATAAGCAGGCCGTGAAAATGTTGGATACAGAATTTGTTATGACTACTAGCATTCCCGCAATAACATATAATTACTATTTCTCTTTCACGTCCCCTTTGCTTCTTCTTCACCACCTCTCTCTCTCTCTCTCTCTCTCTCTCTCTCTCTCTCTCTCTCTCTCTCTCTTTCCACCCCACCCCCTCGACCCCGGTGTTGAAAACGTCCTTGAATAAACATCGTTCTTCGCAACTTCAACTATTCTTATCTTTCAGTTTGTTGTTTATGTTCGCCTACTTTGCTTTATCCTTCTTAATGACCTATATTGCATCGATCTGATTCACTTTATATAATTACTTAACCCTTACAAAACCGTCGTGTTTGATGATAGAAAAAAAAAGAAAAAGAGAATAAAACACCATGCATTTGTCCAACTCAAACAAACTCATACGTCTTACAAAACCCTAATATATTACTCTTTCAAAACCATAAGAATGTGGTTGGTTGGCGGGGGCTCTGGTGTGGTTTGCTCCTTCTTTCCTATCAAACAACTATCATCCTTATCTCCCCTCCTTCTTTTTTTATATTTGTTACTCTCTTGTAGCACCTCTAATCTTCGGCACTTATATGACCTTGTTGTGTTGCAAGCGCCGTAAAACCTCTACTAAAACCAAACCATAAGAATTTTGTTAAAACAAAACCCTTACGTTCTGCGCACCCAAAAAAGAAACGAAAAAAACACCGTCGTGTTATGAAATCAATACC
>NW_004797868.1:192075-194575 GCF_000002075.1 Aplysia californica | reverse complement strand
TCCTGAGGAAAGGGAGAAAAAAATTGAGATTCTTGTCATCGTGACTTTAGTCTCGAATTGATAACACGAGAATCGTTTGTGTTTCGTATTGGGACAATGCTTTTGTGACAAAACAAAAGGGTCTGTGTTTGTGTGTGTCTGTCGGTCTGTCTATCAGTCCTCTCTCTCAGTGGTCTTCTTGGCTCGACCTGCTCGTGGGCGTTCTTGGACTGATCCAGTGGCTTTGATGGCGCTGCCTCAGGCGGACAGTGACAGGGTGTGACACTGCGGGCCTTCTGTCGGGCTCCCACTCCATCGTGCAGCCATGCCATAGCCCTGGCACGTTCAAAGTCTCTCAGCTTTCGTCTTGGTGGCATGTTGATGCGATACTGGAATTTTTCGCAAACGGCGGCTTATGTTACCACCAATGTGAACACAATTCGAGACTGTACGTACGTTTATCACATGCACCAGAAATTTTAACTGAGGAGTGTCGCACGCAAGTCGATAAAAAACAGCAAATTCCGCAAAAATTCCTCAAGGATTTTCGTACTGCACGTGGTTTGCTCCTTTAGGAAGTTTTGCAGTACGCCTTGTTAACCCATTAACACTTTCAGAGCAAAGAAAAAATTAAAACATTCCTTGCTGTCTTTTTTTTCTGACCTTTTAAAATTTAGGGCTGTCTGTCAAGGAAGTCCTTAACTTATGTTGGTCTGTTTAATGAATTGGTCTCGTAATTTTTTTTCTTCTGTTAGTTACTATTTTTATTATAATAAAAGAAAGAATCACACTCCTGGAATGCTTTTTCCTCCATCTATGACAGATAGCACAAAATAGTACAAGCGTGGATTGCCCATACGAAACCTTTATATGAAGGTCAATCCATGATCAAATAAAACACGACATACTAATGGGTTGCTTTAAATTAAGAGCAGTATAAACAATGATAAATTAAAAATTTGAGGTTTTTGGAAGCGCATTTCAGGCGACCTTTTTGGAATGCTTAATATTATATATTATATACACACACATATATATATATATACACACACACATATATATATATACACACACACATATATATATATACATATATATAATGTTGAGAAACGAAATACCCACCTAGAGTCTAGTCAGAGATAAGGCTCAGGCAGAGTTTGGTATGACAGGTACACGTGTCAACTGTTATCAGTCTCTTGTATATTAACAAGCAATAAATCCTTGCATGGTATTTTGTATTGGGTAATCTGTTCTATAAATTACTTTTGGTTCATTTTTTCTGATATTCATCATCATTGCCTTTCTCACCTTGGATCAGGATATAGGCCACGAACAAACACTTTCCACTTTTCCCTATCCCTAGCAAGCCTCTTGATGTTGTTCCATGTCTTCCCACTGTTCTGTACATCACATAGCTGATATTGATTGTAATTTTTATTTTTTTGTGTGTGTGATTTCGTTTCTTATTCCATGTCTGAAAATCGATTTCTATGCGTGGTAGGCCTTGGTTTTAGGAGTGTATGTAACCAGGCTAGTCAACACGTGTTGTGCTGTTTTCAGGACAGGTATACTTATTTTGTGGGTGGTTGGCGGCTACTCTGGTAGTGTGGTTTGCTCCTCTTTTCCTATCAAACATCTGGGGGCTCTCATGGCCTAGAGGTTAAGGTGTTGGCCTCTCTTTCAAAGGTCCCGGGTTCGAATCCGGGTAGTGACCGAAAAATTTTCTTCTCTAAATTTGTCTCCTTTCACCTCCTTTTCCTGCTCTCTAGCAATGTTCTGTCGTCTGCTTTCGTCTCCTCTTTCTGCCCCCACTCCCTCATCTCCTTTGCCCCCCTCCTCTGGGCTCCTGATTCTTTCTACAGCCTTTTTACTGCTACTCCTTGGCTTCTTCTTACAGCTGTCTTTCAGCCACACCCCTGGTCTTCTAGTAGGAAAGATCTACACCTAGCCTTCTCGGACAAGGGCGAAAAATCTCGGAGAGCCCGCGTGCAAGTTGCGCACGTTTAAGATCCGTTGGTGGTCTAAAATCGATAAAAGTAGGCTTCGGCCGCCACTCGGGCAACATTTTAAAAAATTCTTACCAACTGAAACAGTTTAATGTGTCCCGCGCGCTCATATGACCTTATGCAGTTGCGAGCGCCGTAAAACACAAAAACAAATATCAAACATCTATCGTCCTTATCTCTCCTTATTCTCTTTTGTGTTTGTTACTCCCTTGTAACACCTCTACTCTTCGGCACTTATATGACCTTATCGTGTTGCAATTTCCGTAAAACCCTTACTAAAACTAAAGTAGCTCCTTTGTTTTGGTGTTTCTATCAATCGAACGAAATACACGGTTTAAAAAACAAAAAACCTTGGCATTTTAAACCTCAGAAGGTTTACGACACCAGGAAGAAAATGGTATGATTACAAGACAAAAGCGAGTTCTTGGTTCTCCGGCAACTGATTCCCAGTTAAGGAAAGTGTATGTGTGTGTGTGTGTGTGTGTGTGTGTGTGTGTGTGTGTGTGTGTGTGTGT
>NW_004797868.1:190045-191975 GCF_000002075.1 Aplysia californica | reverse complement strand
GTGTGTGTGAGAGAGAGAGAGAGAGAGAGAGAGAGAAAGAGAGAGAGAGAGAGAGAGGAATAGAGATAGAGAGAGAGAGAGAGAGAGAGAGAGAAAGAGAGGGGTGGCGTTGATTGTTAAATGTTTTGAATGTTGTTGGTTCGACATTATGTAAAATAATTAGAAATTGGGCTGCTTTGACCGACTTTCAGGGCCAAACCGGTCTGGGGGGTCGGGGGTGTGGTGGGGTGGGGGGGGGGGGGGGGGGAGGGGATAAAGTTCACCAGAATACAAACGAATATACAACAAACACTAACTTCCATTGCAAATTTTATCAACAATGATACAACATTGGTTAAAGTCCTTTGATAATGCGTACCTGGTGAATAGCCCTCACGAGCCATAGCGCAGGCTGTTGTTTGATGCAGAATCTTCTTATCCGAGTTATCCTTCCAATAGAAATACAGGAACGGGTGGTTGATAAGTGCTCTGGTGTTGTTTCTTCCTTATGTCCTATCGAACATTTACCGTCCTTATCTTTCCTCCTTCTTCTTTGTGTCTATTGCTCTCTTGTAGCACTTCTAATTTTCGGCACTTAATGACCTAATTGTGTTGGAAGTGTCGTAGAACAAAACTCTTACTTAACAAGAAATCGAAGAATCAACACGCATTCGAACTTAGCCTCTATCACTGTCAGCAAAGGCATTAATCCAGCTAAGGGAAAGAATGAAGACTGTTGGCACCACCCGCTGCTCAGCCTTGAGACAGAAGACACTTCGCTACCTCAGAATTACAAAGTTCTATCTGACATTTTTGGCTGTTTTGAGTTTCTTAGACCGTGAGGCGAAAAACCAAATGTTCTATCTGCTTTTTCGAAATGATGAAATTGTAAGATTATTCGGAGTCGTCATCAAGATATACAAAGAAAATGCGGTCGAAAAAGCTTGACTTGTGGTGAAACTCAAAACTCTTAACGTCAAATTTGTCAAACCTCGGTATATTTCTCCATACTATGTACTGAGCAGATAGAACTATGTACAAGTCTAGGGTAGCGACTTGTTTACTGATACCAGCCGGGTCCGATGTCATCAGTATCCGGGCTACCACGGTAGTGCCAGGCTTATGGGTCTGGGCTTTCAAGTACCTAGCTGGGCCCGGTCAGAGGTATTACGTGTGTTATGGCGGACTCTTATTTTGGAAGGTACCTACAACGACACTGCTACGGTCACGAACATATGTACGTCAATGTGGCCAATAAAGCTTGCTCCACACTATAATAATAAGAGCACTATGGCAATGACTTCTCGAAGTATTAGCTAAGAAACGGTGGACATAGCTTCGAAGCGGCAGTATCAGATAGAGCGATATCAAATAGAGTGAAAGCTTTCCTCGCCTACACACAGTTTGACAGCGAATGTCTTCTAGGTATGTCAGTTATAGGCCATTCCGTTACCCGCGGTAATGACTTCGACATGACAATACCTCACAGAGCGAAGGCCTTTGATACCTACATACTGCCACATCGAAGTGACGTTTTACTGTACCACAGAGAGCAAAAGCTCTCTCGAAGTTTCAGCAACATGAAGTGAAAACAACTTCGAAATGACAGCATCATAGATAGTGAAAGTCTTCTTGAAAGTGTCAGTTCACACAGAGAAAGTGATTTCAAAATGATAGTAACACACTGAACCTACATACTGCCACGTCGAAGTGATGTTTTACTGTATCACGCACAGAGAGCCAAAGTGCTCTCAAAGTGTCAGCTACACAGAGAAAAAGAGACTTTGAAATGACAGCCAGGGGAAAGTTTTATCGAAGTGTCAGTTTCACTAGGTAAATGTCTCTTGGAAATGGCAATAACGTAGAGAGAGAGAGAGAGAGAGAGAGAGAGAGAGGAAGAGAGAGGGAGAGAGAGAGAGAGAGTCTTTTTGACGTTTCAGTCAGATACACA
>NW_004797868.1:188802-189837 GCF_000002075.1 Aplysia californica | reverse complement strand
TATTACACACACAGAGAGAGAGAGAGAGAGAGAGAGAGAGAGAGAGAGAGAGAGAGAGAGAGGGGGGGGGAGTAGTGTCAGTTAGGCTACAATAGGTAAAGGTCTCTTCGAACTAACAGTATCTCAGCGAGCGAAAATCTTTGTCACACGCACACGGTAAAAGTCACCTTCTCTAAGTGACAGTATATTCTAGAGAGCGATCGTCTTATCGAAGCGTCAGTTACAATGAAAATGACTTTGCAATGACGGTATGACAGAGAACAAAAGTGTGCTCGACGTTTCAGCTAAAGGTACAATGTGAAAATGACTTCGAAATGACGGTATCACTATCAGAGAAAGAGAAAGCCTTTGTCACCTACCCACGGTTATGTCACTTCGAAATGACTGTATCACAGATAGTGAAAATCTCCTCGAAGTTTCGGTTAAAAACGCAGTGAAACTGACTTCGAAATGGCAGTTTCACGGAGAGCGAAAGTCTTCTCGAAAAGTTAGTTAAATACAGTGAAAGTGGCTTCGTAATAACAGTAGCCCTACATGTATCAGAATGAGGGAATGTTTGCTTAAAATATCATTTACATGCAGAGAAAGTGGCTTCGCACTAACAGTATTACAATGAGGGAAAGTCTCAGCTTCACAGTAAGAGTGGCTTTGATGTGACAGTAACACAATAAGAGATTTTAAAAATCGCACCGACTTTCCGCACAATTTTGCACAATTCTTCACTTACAAACCGACACTTCGATCTCACGAAAAAACACTTCCTCAGCCACTTGCGAAGTCAACATAAGATTCTAACACATTACAGAACGTCATGCTCCTCGTCCTTTCCCTTTAAGTGACGGTTCCATTGACGGCCGCCCGCTCTGCACAAGCCATTGACAACAGTAACGATCTGTTGACGGGCGAGAATGTGTTGGCGGTATTTAGTGTGTTCCAACTTTATTTTTGCCCTCTCGGGTCAAAGTCGTTGGTATACAGTCTTATGTCGGCGCGGCTTTGAGCGTGTGTTTGGGTAGAAAAGGTGTGTTTGTGGGG
>NW_004797868.1:185767-188702 GCF_000002075.1 Aplysia californica | reverse complement strand
GGGGGGGGGGTCAAAAGTGCCTTTATAGACTCTTATCTCTATCTGATTCTGTAGCATTGCTATATTATTCTTTGATCGAATCGATCACACCTTGGTATTTATTATTTAGTGGCATTGTTTAGGTTTATTTCGACTGAATGTTTTTGGCATATTGTTATAACCGAATAACTGAGTAAATCGATCAAACGTTGGCAACTAATTTGTTATTTAGTGGCAATGTTTAGTTTTGTTACAATCGAATGTATCTAATTTTGGTATTGTTTTAACCGAATAACTGAGTAAATCGATCTAAATTTGACAATTAATTATTTAGTGGCAATGTTTACGTTCATTACGACTCAACGTTTTTGGTGTTGTTTTAACTGAATGATTGAGTAAACCGATCAAGTTTTGGTACTCTGTTATTTAGTGGCAATGTTTAGGTTTATAACGTCTGAATCTTCTTGGTGTTGTTTTCACGGAGTAATTCAGTAAATCGAGCAAACTTTTGACAAAATTTATATCATTTTCGCTGAATCTTTTTGGTGTTGTTTAGGTTTTGCAGAAATGTATAGACAGAAACATTAATGAGAAAACGCCAGTTTAAACCATGTCGAGGGAATTCTTGGTCTAGTTGGTGAGACCTATTTGTGTTAGAAGTGCCGTAAAACTCGTACTAAAACTAAACTAAAACATGTCTAAAATAATTGGACACGTTGGTTGTGCTATAGGTTAAAGCAGTCGTACATTCGTTTGTAGAAAAGTGATTTAAGGCAAAATTTCTGAGTGGCCACGGTTGGTTGTGCAAAATAAGTGAAAACAGGCGCATACTCGTTTGTAGAAAAGTGGTAAAATGTTTATACAGTCTGTTTCATCAACGCTCGGCTCACTTTTTTTCCTTCTGTGGTCCGTAGACGGGTTTAAAGTCTGGATGACTGCTCGTCTTCATCTTGTCGTGAGCGCCCTGTAGGAAAATCGAAAACAAACAACAAAATTGAGAAAATTTGACGGTAACAATTTTGAGTTTCACAACAAGTAAAGCTTTTTCGAGTGCAATTCTTTGAAAATCTTGATAACAGCTTCGAATAATCTTACAATTTTGACAGAGCAGACATATCATTTTGGTTTCTGGCCTTTTGGTCTTAGAAACTAAAAGTGACCAAAAATGTCTGAGGTGGCGTTGGTAGCCTAGTGGCTAGGCTACCGGACTCGTAATCGTGAGATTGCGGGTTCGGGGGCTCGAGCCTCAGCTCAGTCCGACGTTGTGTCCTTGGGAAAGGCACTTTACACGAATTTGGCTCATTTGGCTCGTTTGGCTCGGTCCTTTCGGTGATGGACATTAAACTCGGAGGCCCCGCATCTTAAATAAGCTAATAGTATTGATAGGGGCGTTAAACCTATACCACCATTTCACCATTTCACCATTTGAAAACGTCTAATAGAACTTTGAAATTCTAAGGTAGTGAAGTGTTAGATTGGAGAAACATCTCAATGACTACCAAATTGAACGTTCTGAAATGATATGTATTGTCAGCCCTTCTGTATGGCTGTGAATACTGGACAATCACATAAGGCAGTGAAAATAAAATACACGAAGAAGCAACATAAATGTGGTTTCTTAGGAGACTGCTGAGAATATATCTTGGAAGGAAAAGAAATCAAATGAGGTAGTACTTGACGAAGCTCACGTGGGACGCTCATTGATAAAAACAGTGAGGACAAGACAAATCAAGTTTTTGGGACGCCTGAATAGACATAAATGTCTTGAACATCTAGATCTCACTGGCAAAATCGAAGGCAGACGAGGCAGTGGTAAGCTCAGAGCAACCTACTTAGAGAACCTAAACAGATGGGTAACGGGGAAAGATCAGGGTAACGCAGTCTTTTTTAAGAGCTTCCAAGCAAAGGAATGAATGGAGAACCATGATCGCCGATGGCTGTAGCAGACCTGGCACTTGATGATGAAGATGATTGATGATGATGATGATGATGATGATGATGATGATGATGATGATGATGATGATGATGATGATGATGATGATGATTGAGGATGAGGATGATGAGGATGATGATGATGACGTTTTAGATTGATTGCGACTAACCTGCCAATTGTTGTGTTGCGCACTGTTGTACTTTGGCGGCGCCATGTTGTTGGACCTGGGCTGGAAGCCTCGGTAGTCGTTCTGGCTGCCCCGGACGTTGGGTCCTACTGGCTGGTCTGGTCGTCTGTTTGTGAGAAAGACAGAGATATAGAAACGTAGTCACCCGCCTAGAAATGCTTACACACAGAAGAAGAAGGAGAAAGAGAAGGAGGAGAAAGAACGAGAAGGGAAATAAAGAAGGAAAATAAAGAAGAAGAAGGAGAAGGAAGAAGAAGGAAGAAGGAGAAGGGAGAAAGAGAAGGAAAAAGGAAGAAGAAGAAGGAAGAAGAAAAAGAAGGAGAAGGAAGAAGGAAGAAGACGAATGTAGACAGAGAGACTGGAATGATAAAAATAAACTTATAATAGAATGCAGATGTGTGTGCCCCTCCTTCTCCCTTTCCACCGTTTTCTTTTCTCCGTCTGCTTGTCTAACGTCTGTCACTCTTTACCTCGTTATAGATTATAATGGTTTGTGTAGGGATGGGTCAAATCCATTGGGGGGAAGACATGATTGAGACATATTTAATAGAACGGTTTGTTGGTTTAGAAATGGCTTATTATAGAGATAGTTTGACTGTTGATGCGAGATGGTACAGGGAGAACAGGCGTGGTAAACGAGGCGGACAAGAGAACGGTGTGTAGATTGATGTAGTGGTGCATGAACGAGATCAGGGAGTAATTGCGATAATGATGATGATGATGATGATGATGATGATGGTAATGATGATGATGATAATGATGATGATGATGATGATGATACTCATGCTAATAATACTGATAATATGATAATGATGATATAATAATAATAATAATAA
>NW_004797868.1:181722-185064 GCF_000002075.1 Aplysia californica | reverse complement strand
CCCAACCCTCTGGCCCCCCAAAGTAATCCCGCGTGAGTCGTGAATCAGTTGATCACCTCATTTCACGAGATTGGTTCATATGGTGCCTTTGCGCCTAGTTACGGGCTCGATTCTAGACGTTCGATTTTGTCCTTTTTCTTTCTTCATCGATTAGCGGCATGGAGCCAATGATGGTTTGATCTAGGTCAAAGGGGCCTCTGGTTTTTGTTTTTTTTTAAACTCCAATCATCTAGAAGGAGTTTGTCTGTCTGTTTATTGTATATCTGTCCTAAAAATTGACTTTTTATGTTTTTTAGTACCCAAGCAAGGATAACTGTTTTTGTTTCATTTTTTATTGTGTAAATGATGGCTCAAAGATGTGTGACCATCTGTGTGATGTGTTTGTGTGTAAATGTGAAGCAGCGTGGTGGAATCAGACTCTCGTCTATTTTTGGGCATGTAGAGTTATTGGTATCATCTTAAAGCTTGTGCACCTGTCTTTATTTGTATGAAAAAAATATCTTAAATACAAGTCGAGATATTTACGAAAGAAGGAGGTTGGGGTCACCTGTTTTCAGAGGTAAAATTAGTGAGAAATAGGCGCCAAAGTCAATTATTTCCTTAGCTAAAGAGTCCGTGGTAACTGAAAATTTACATTTTTGTGCTTTTAATCAACGCTTTTCAGACAAATCCACACAGAAATGAGTCCTTTAATGGGCATGAAAGGTGTTGAGCCAAAAAACAAAAAAATGATAAAAATTCACAAACCTGCGGAAAAATGCAAGTTTCTTCACTTTGATTATTTTGACGAGAGCCTGATTCCACCAGGCTGCCTCACAAATACACAAACATACACAAACACCCATAGATACACACATACATACGCAAACACACATAGACAGATAGCGAGGAATCGAGATAGATAGATAGATAGATAGATAGATAGATAGATAGATAGATTGATAGATAGATAGATAGATAGATAGATAGATAGATTGATAGATTGATAGATTGATAGATAGATAAATAGATAGATAAATAGATAAATAGACAGGTAGAGAGGTAGATAGGTAGATGTAATATGTATGTGTGTTTTATGTGTGCGTGTGTTTTATGTGTGCGTATGTTTGTGTGCGTGTGTTTTATGTGTGCGTGTGTTTGTGTGCGTGTGTTTTATGTGTGCGTGTGTTTGTGTGCGTGTGTTTGTGTGCGTGTGTTTGTGTGCGTGTGTTTGTGTGCGTGTGTTTTATGTGTGCGTGTGTTTTATGTGTGCGTGTGTTTTATGTGTGCGTGTGTTTGTGTGCGTTAGTGTGTTCATATACGTATTTCTTTATCTGAATTTTACGATAACATTCTCACGGTGCCTGTATGTTGACCCTCTTTACTTTTTCGCGTCAGCGACCCCGAGTCACTCACTTTTTTATGCTAAACTTAACATGATGGTTCTTTTTAAACCGTCATTTCGTCTATATGTAATCTTCGGCTTAACAGAATTCCATGTGTTGACTGTCTATTTTTCAAAAACTTTAGTAGTGGATTGTTGGCGGGAGCTCCGGTGTGGTTGGCTCCCTCTTCCCTATCAATATCAATCATCTATCGCCCTCGTCTCTTCTCCTTTGTAGGTAGTTGGCGAGTGCTCTTGTGTGGTTTGCTTTGCCTTTCCTATCAAACATCTATCGGGGGCTCTCGTGGCCTAGAGGTTAAGGTGTTGGCCTCTCATTCAAAGGTCCCGGGTTCGAATCCGGGTAGCGACCTAAACATTTTCTTCTCTAAAATTGTCTCCTTTCACCTCCTTTCCTGCTCTCTAACAATGTTCTGTTGTCTGCTTTCATTTCCACTTTCTGCCCCCACCCCCTCACCTCCTTTACCACCTCCTCTGGGCTCCTGACTCTTTCTGCAGCCTTTCTACTGCTACTCCTTGGCTCCTCCTTACTGCTGTCTTTCTGCCACACCCCTGATCTTCTGGTAGGAAAGATCTACACCTAGCCTTCTCGGACAAGGGCGAAAAATCTCGGAGGGCCCGTGTGCAAGTTGCGCACGTTAAAGATCCGTTGGTGGTCTAAAATCGATAAGAGTAGGCTTCGGCCGCCACCCGGGCAATATTCAAAATTTCCTACCAACTGAAAATATAAGGTGTGTCCCGCGCGCTCATATGACCTATGCAGTTGCGAGCGCCGTAAAACACTTTACAAAAAAAAAACCAAAAAAAAAAAAAACCCCATCTATTGTCCTTATCTCCCCTTCTTCTTTTTTTTATGTTTGTTACTCTCTTGTAACACCTCTAATCTTCTGGCGCTCATATGACCTTATGCAGTTGCGAGCGCCATTAAACCTCTACTATAACTAACTATCTCCCCTCCTTCTTTTTTATGTTTGCTATTCTCTTGTAACACCTCTAATCTTCTGGCGACCATATGACCGTATGCAGTTGCGAGCGCCGTAAAACCTCTACTAAAACTTAACTAAAAAACTGTCGTTTTTGTCTATGCTTGATCCGTGGCTCATCAGAAATTACAACACTGTGTTGACTGTTTATCTTGAAACTTATGGTTGGCTGGTACTCTGGTGTGGTTGGCTCCTTCTTTCCTATTTAGCACCTGTCGTTATTATCTCCCCTCTCTTCTTCTTGTGTTCATTACTCCCTTGTAATACCTGTAATCCTCGGCACTTGTATGTGCTTATTTTGTTGAATGTTCGGTAAAGCTCTTACTGAAACAAACAAACAATGTTCACTTGTTTGAAGTTGAAGTATCTATTAAAAAAGAGATTGAGGGAGAAAGAGAGAGACAGAGAGAATGAGAGTCAGAGAGACACACAGAGAGAGAGAGAGAGAGAGAGAGAGAGAGAGAGAGAGAGAGAGAGAGAGAGAGAGAGAGAGAGAGAGAGAGAGAGAGAGAGCGAGAGAGCTTTTCTACTTACTGAAAGAAAATAATATAAATGTTTTGCGGGTATTAGGGTTTTTTTTCTTCTTCTTTTTTAAAATTATAAAGACAAAATGCTAGCTATTCAATTGCTTGGTCTTAACAAAGTATCATAGAGCGTCTTATGTCGCCCGCTCTTCACCAACATTCAATTCCACGCCGTTATATTCCACTCCACGTGAACAGTCCCTGTGTCAATACATTGAACAAGAGCAAGGAATTCTTCTCCTTGTCGCTCGCCCAGAGAATAAATAAATTAAGAAAGGTCGGAGGACTGTAAAAACTGCACTAGATCTAGTGATATCTATGGCTAGAGCTGGAGAGACATCGTTTGTATTAGTAGCCCGAGCGACAGCGATATTTCAGCGATATATATATATATATATATATATATATATATATATATATATATATATATATATATATATATATATATATATAT